>NC_090769.1:25594811-25597311 GCF_036898095.1 Palaemon carinicauda
ATCCTTATGATTGGCATCACTGCAGTATTAATCTCATTGCGTTTGTAAAAACTATCATTCTTCTTTGGCATCACTGCAGTATTAATCTCATTGCGTTTGTAAAAACTATCATTCTTCTTTGGCATCACTGCAGTATTAATCTCATTGCGTTTGTAAAAACTATCATTCTTCTTTGGCATCACTGCAGTATTGATCTCATTGCATTTATAAAAACTATCATTCTTCTTTGGCATTACTGCAGTATTAATCTCAATGGGTTTTGTAAAAACTGTCATTCTTCTTTGGCATCACTGCAGTATTAATCTCATTGCGTTTGTAAAAACTATCATTCTTCTTTGGCATCACTGCAGTATTGATCTCATTGCATTTATAAAAACTATCATTCTTCTTTGGCATCACTGCAGTATTAATCTCATTGCGTTTGTAAAAACTATCATTCTTCTTTGGCATCACTGCAGTATTGATCTCATTGCATTTATAAAAACTATCATTCTTCTTTGGCATCACTGCAGTATTAATCTCATTGCATTTGTAAAAACTATCATTCTTCTTTGGCATCACTGCAGTATTGATCTCATTGCATTTATAAAAACTATCATTCTTCTTTGGCATTACTGCAGTATTGATCTCATTGCATTTATAAAAACTATCATTCTTCTTTGGCATCACTGCAGTATTGATCTCATTGCATTTATAAAAACTATCATTCTTCTTTGGCATTACTGCAGTATTAATCTCAATGGGTTTTGTAAAAACTATCATTCTTCTTTGGCATTACTGCAGTATTGATCTCATTGCATTTATAAAAATTATCATTCTTCTTTGGCATCACTGCAGTATTAATCTCATTGCGTTTGTAAAAACTATCATTCTTCTTTGGCATTACTGCAGTATTGATCTCATTGCATTTATAAAAACTATCATTCTTCTTTGGCATCACTGCAGTATTGATCTCATTGCATTTATAAAAACTATCATTCTTCTTTGGCATCACTGCAGTATTAATCTCATTGCGTTTGTAAAAACTATCATTCTTCTTTGGCATCACTGCAGTATTAATCTCAATGGGTTTTGTAAAAACTGTCATTCTTCTTTGGCATCACTGCAGTATTGATCTCATTGCATTTATAAAAACTATCATTCTTCTTTGGCATTACTGCAGTATTAATCTCAATGGGTTTTGTAAAAACTGTCATTCTTCTTTGGCATCACTGCAGTATTAATCTCATTGCGTTTGTAAAAACTATCATTCTTCTTTGGCATCACTGCAGTATTAATCTCATTGCGTTTGTAAAAACTATCATTCTTCTTTGGCATCACTGCAGTATTGATCTCATTGCATTTATAAAAACTATCATTCTTCTTTGGCATCACTGCAGTATTAATCTCATTGCGTTTGTAAAAACTATCATTCTTCTTTGGCATCACTGCAGTATTAATCTCATTGGGTTTTGTAAAAACTGTCATTCTTCTTTGGCATCACTGCAGTATTAATCTCATTGCGTTTGTAAAAACTATCATTCTTCTTTGGCATCACTGCAGTATTGATCTCATTGCATTTATAAAAACTATCATTCTTCTTTGGCATCACTGCAGTATTGATCTCATTGCATTTATAAAAACTAGCATTCTTCTTTGGCATCACTGCAGTATTGATCTCATTGCGTTTGTAAAAACTATCATTCTTCTTTGGCATCACTGCAGTATTGATCTCATTGCGTTTATAAAAACTATCATTCTTCTTTGGCATCACTGCAGTATTGATCTCATTGCGTTTATAAAAACTATCATTCTTCTTTGGCATCACTGCAGTATTAATCTCATTCGTTTGTAAAAACTATCATTCTTCTTTGGCATCACTGCAGTATTAATCTCATTGCGTTTGTAAAAACTATCATTCTTCTTTGGCATCACTGCAGTATTAATCTCATTGCGTTTGTAAAAACTATCATTCTTCTTTGGCATCACTGCAGTATTGATCTCATTGCATTTATAAAAACTATCATTCTTCTTTGGCATCACTGCAGTATTAATCTCATTGTTGCATCATTGCAGTATTGATCTCATTGCATTTATAAAAACTATCATTCTTCTTTGGTATCACTGCAGTATTAATCTCATTGCGTTTGTAAAAACTATCATTCTTCTTTGGCATCACTGCAGTATTAATCTCATTGCGTTTGTAAAAACTATCATTCTTCTTTGGCATCACTGCAGTATTAATCTCATTGCGTTTGTAAAAACTATCATTCTTCTTTGGCATCACTGCAGTATTAATCTCATTGCGTTTGTAAAAACTATCATTCTTCTTTGGCATCACTGCAGTATTAATCTCATTGCGTTTGTAAAAACTATCATTCTTCTTTGGCATCACTGCAGTATTGATCTCATTGCATTTATAAAAACTATCATTCTTCTTTGGCATCACTGCAGTATTGATCTCATTGCGTTTATAAAAACTATCATTCTTCTTTGGCATCACTGCAGTATTAATCTCATT
>NC_090769.1:25602311-25612311 GCF_036898095.1 Palaemon carinicauda
CAGATTATTAAGACAATGTACCCTTTCTGAGTGGGGATACCTTGGCAACAGATTATTAAGACAATGTACCCTTTCTGAGTGGGGATACCTTGGCAACAGATTATTAAGACTGTACCCTTTCTGAGTGGGGATACCTTGGCAACAGATTATTAAGACAATGTACCCTTTCTGATTGGGGATACCTTGGCAACAGATTATTAAGGCAATATACCCTTTCTGATTGGGGATACCTTGGCAACAGATTATTAGGACACTGTACCCTTTCTGATTGGGGATACCTTGGCAACAGGTTATTAAGGCACTGTACCCTTTCTGATTGGGGATACCTTGGCAACAGAGTATTAAGACCCTGTACCCTTTCTGATTGGGGATACATTGGCAACAGATTATTGAGACACTGTACCCTTTCTGATTGGGGATACCTTGGCAACAGATTATTAAGTCACTGTACCCTTTCTGAGTGGGGATACCTTGGCAACAGAGTATTGAGACAATGTACCCTTTCTGAGTGAGGATACCTTGGCAAGATATTATTAAGACACTGTACCCTTTCTGATTGGGGATACCTTGGCAACAGATTATTAAGACACCGTACCCTTTCTGAGTGGGGATACCTTGGCAACAGATTATTAAGACAGTGTACCCTTTCTGAGTGGGGATACCTTGGCAACAGTATTAAGACCCTGTACCCTTTCTGAGTGGGGATACCTTGGCAACAGATTATTAAAACAATGTACCCTTTCTGAGTGGTGATACCTTGGCAACAGATTATTAAGACAATGTACCCTTTCTGAGTGGGGATACCTTGGCAACAGATTATTAAGACAATGTACCCTTTCTGAGTGGGGATACCTTGGCAACAGATTATTAAGACACTGTACCCTTTCTGATTGGGGATACCTTGACAACAGATTATTAAGACACTGTACCTTTTCTGAGTGGGGATACCTTGGCAACAGTGTATTGAGACAATGTACCCTTTCTGAGTGGGGATACCTTGCAACATATTATTAAGACACTGTATCTTCTCTGATTGGGGATACCTTGGCAACATATTATTAAGACACTGTACCTTTTCTGATTGGGGATACCTTGGCAACATATTATTAAGACACTGTACCTTTTCTGAGTGGGGATACCTTGGCAACAGATTATTAAGACAATGTACCCTTTCTGAGTGGGGATACCTTGGCAACAGATTATTAAGACACTGTACCCTTTCTGATTGGGGATACCTTGGCAACAGATTATTAAGACAGTGTACCCTTTCTGAGTGGGGATACCTTGGCAACAGATTATTAAGACACCGTACCCTTTCTGATTGGGGATACCTTGGCAACATATTTTTAAGACAATGTACCCTTTCTGAGTGGGGATACCTTGGCAACAGATTATTAAGACAATGTACCCTTTCTGAGTGGGGATACCTTGGCAACAGATTATTAAGACAATGTACCCTTTCTGAGTGGGGATACCTTGGCAACAGATTATTAAGACTGTACCCTTTCTGAGTGGGGATACCTTGGCAACAGATTATTAAGACAATGTACCCTTTCTGAGTGGAGATACCTTGGCAACAGATTATTAAGACAATGTACCCTTTCTGATTGGGGATACCTTGGCAACAGATTATTAGGACACTGTACCCTTTCTGATTGGGGATACCTTGGCAACAGGGTATTAAGGCACTGTACCCTTTCTGATTGGGGATACCTTGGCAACAGAGTATTAAGACCCTGTACCCCTTCTGAGTGGGGATACCTTGGCAACAGATTATTGAGACACTGTACCCTTTCTGATTGGGGATACCTTGGCAACAGATTATTAAGACACTGTACCCTTTCTGATTGGGGATACCTTGGCAACATATTATTAAGAAACTGTACCTTTTCTGAGTGGGGATACCTTGGCAACAGAGTATTGAGACAATGTACCCTTTCTGAGTGGGGATACCTTGGCAACATATTATTAAGACACTGTACCTTTTCTGATTGGGGATACCTTGGCAACAGGTTATTAAGACACTGTACCTTTTCTGATTGGGGATACCTTGGCAACATATTATTAAGACACTGTACCTTTTCTGAGTGGGGATACCTTGGCAACAGATTATTAAGACAATGTACCTTTTCTGATTGGGGATACCTTGGCAACATATTATTAAGACACTGTACCTTTTCTGAGTGGGGATACCTTGGCAACAGATTATTAAGACAATGTACCCTTTCTGAGTGGGGATACCTTGGCAACAGATTATTAAGACACTGTACCTTTTCTGATTGGGGATACCTTGGCAACATATTATTAAGACACTGTACCTTTTCTGAGTGGGGATACCTTGGCAACAGATTATTAAGACAATGTACCCTTTCTGAGTGGGGATACCTTGGCAACAGATTATTAAGACACTGTACCCTTTCTGATTGGGGATACCTTGGCAACAGATTATTAAGACAGTGTACCCTTTCTGAGTGGGGATACCTTGGCAACAGATTATTAAGACACCGTACCCTTTCTGATTGGGGATACCTTGGCAACATATTATTAAGACAATGTACCCTTTCTGAGTGGGGATACCTTGGCAACAGATTATTAAGACAATGTACCCTTTCTGAGTGGGGATACCTTGGCAACAGATTATTAAGACAATGTACCCTTTCTGAGTGGGGATACCTTGGCAACAGATTATTAAGACTGTACCCTTTCTGAGTGGGGATACCTTGGCAACAGATTATTAAGACAATGTACCCTTTCTGAGTGGAGATACCTTGGCAACAGATTATTAAGACAATGTACCCTTTCTGATTGGGGATACCTTGGCAACAGATTATTAGGACACTGTACCCTTTCTGATTGGGGATACCTTGGCAACAGGGTATTAAGGCACTGTACCCTTTCTGATTGGGGATACCTTGGCAACAGAGTATTAAGACCCTGTACCCCTTCTGAGTGGGGATACCTTGGCAACAGATTATTGAGACACTGTACCCTTTCTGATTGGGGATACCTTGGCAACAGATTATTAAGACACTGTACCCTTTCTGATTGGGGATACCTTGGCAACATATTATTAAGAAACTGTACCTTTTCTGAGTGGGGATACCTTGGCAACAGAGTATTGAGACAATGTACCCTTTCTGAGTGGGGATACCTTGGCAACATATTATTAAGACACTGTACCTTTTCTGATTGGGGATACCTTGGCAACAGGTTATTAAGACACTGTACCTTTTCTGATTGGGGATACCTTGGCAACATATTATTAAGACACTGTATCTTTTCTGAGTGGGGATACCGTTACAACAGATTATTAAGACAATGTACCCTTTCTGAGTGGGGATACCTTGGCAACAGAGTATTAAGACCCTGTACCCTTTCTGATTGGGGATACCTTGGCAACAGATTATTAAGACAATGTACCCTTTCTGAGTGGGGATACCTTGGCAACAGATTATTTAGACACTGTACCCTTTCTGATTGGGGATACCTTGGCAACAGATTATTAAGACACTGTACCGTTTCTGATTGGGGATACCTTGGCAACAGATTATTAAGACAATGTACCCTTTCTGAGTGGGGATACCTTGGCAACAGAGTATTAAGACCCTCAACCCTTTCTGATTGGGGATACCTTGGCAACAGAGTATTAAGACAATGTACTCTTTCTGAGTGGGGATACCTTGGCTACAGATTATTAAGACACTGTACCCTTTCTGAGTGGGGATACCTTGGCAACAGATTATTAAGACACTGTACCCTTTCTGATTGGGGATACCTTGGCAAAAGATTATTAAGACACTGTACCCTTTCTGAGTGGGGATACCTTGGCAACAGGTTATTAAGACACTGTACTCTTTCTGATTGGGGATACCTTGGCAACAGATTATTAAGACAATGTACCATTTCTGATTGGGGATACCTTGGCAACAGGTTATTAAGACAATGTACCCTTTCTGATTGGGGATACCTTGGCAACAGGTTATTAAGACACTGTACCCTTTCTGATTGGGGATACCTTGGCAAAAGATTATTAAGACACTGTACCCTTTCTGATTGGGGATACCTTGGCAACAGATTATTAAGACAATGTACCCTTTCTGATTGGGGATACCTTGGCAACAGGTTTTAAGACACTGTACCCTTTCTGATTGGGGATACCTTGGCAACAGATTATTAAGACACTGTACCCTTTCTGAGTGGGGATACCTTGGCAACAGATTATTAAGACAATGTACCCTTTCTGATTGGGGATACCTTGGCAACAGGTTATTAAGACATTGTACCCTTTCTGATTGGGGATACCTTGGCAACAGATTATCAAGACACTGTACCCTTTCTGATTGGGGATACCTTGGCAACAGATTATTAAGACAATGTACCCTTTCTGAGTGGGGATACCTTGGCAACAGATTATTAAGACACTGTACCCTTTCTGATTGGGGATACCTTGGCAACAGATTATTAAGATACTGTACCCTTTCTGATTGAGGATACCTTGGCAACAGATTATTAAGACACTGTACCCTTTCTGATTGGGGATACCTTGGCTACAGATTATTAAGACACTGTACCCTTTCTGATTGGGGATACCTTGGCAACAGATTATTAAGACATTGTACCCTTTCTGATTGGGGATACCTTGGCTACAGATTATTAAGACACTGTACCCTTTCTGATTGGGGATACCTTGGCAACAGATTATTAAGACACTGTACCCTTTCTGATTGGGGATACCTTGGCTACAGATTATTAAGACACTGTACCCTTTCTGATTGGGGATACCTTGGCTACAGATTATTAAGATACTGTACCCTTTCTGATTGAGGATACCTTGGCAACAGATTATTAAGACACTGTACCCTTTCTGATTGGGGATACCTTGGCTACAGATTATTAAGACACTGTACCCTTTCTGATTGGGGATACCTTGGCAACAGATTATTAAGACAATGTACCCTTTCTGAGTGGGGATACCTTGGCAACAGATTATTAAGACAATGTACCCTTTCTGAGTGGGGATACCTTGGCAACAGATTATTAAGACATTGTACCCTTTCTGAGTGGGGATACCTTGGCAACAGATTATTAAGACAATGTACCCTTTCTAAGTGGGGATACCTTAACGTGGTGAAAGAGATTGCGTATTGCCATGATCAGCAAAGCTGTACTATTCAGGACCACCCACACTACTGTAGGTTGGTTTGTTCTGAGCGATCAGACGATATTTCCCACCGTCACCAATCTGCACTGGCCAGCGGGGTGATGAAAGGTGGCTAAACCCTAGATATGAATATGACATGTCTGAGGCTTTTGTCCTGCAGTGCACTAGAAACGGCTACATTTGTTGTTATCATTGAATACTAGATACGTTAATTATGTCATGGCTATTGAGCAATGGACTCCAATAAAGGAAATAACAACGGTAGCGTATATCAGCATAAATTTGTAAACTGCTAGGTACACTCGGGAACTCTATTCTGTCTGTTTCCTTAATTCCTTTCCTCACTGGACTATTTTCCCTGTTGTAGCCCTGGCGCTTATAGCATCTTGCTTTTCCAACTAGGGTTGTAGCTTAGCTAGTAATAATAATAATAATAATGATAATAATGGAATGGGTACACTATTCTGTTTCCTTATTTCCTTTCCTCACTGGACTTTTTTCTCTGTGTGGAACCCTTGCGCTTACACCATCGTGCTTTTCCATCAAGGGTTGTAGCTTAACTAGTAATAATAATAATAATAATAATAATAATAATGATAATAATAATAATAATAATAATAATAATAATAACAAGTGAGCAAGTCCTGAACGCGGACATGGTCCTCGTAGAGGACATACCTCCGCCAAGGTGACCTTGACCTTCAGGTGACCTTGACCTTCACGTGACCTTGACCTTCACGTGACCTTGACCTTCAAGTGACCTGCTTGACTTTTGACCTTCAAGTGATCTTTGTTCATTTGCCACTGATACTTAATATGACATTGATATAATGCACCAATATGACCTTGACCTTTGACCTTTATAAATTTGAACATCACCCATGGGTTGCGCCTGGACTAGGACTTCCCTGTTGGCTTATGCAAAAGTCAGTGCTTTATTTCTGTCTCTTGATATGGCCACTTATGTCATAGTGACACCAGTGACCCCTGTGACCTTGACCTTGGGGTGACCTTGACCAAAATTTAATCAGTTCTTCCATACACATTGGGGAACTACTTGGCCAAGTTTGAAGTGATTCCGTGTAGAAATGTGGCCTCTACGTTGTCCACAGACAGACAGACAAACAGAGAAACAAACAAACAAACAAACAAACAAACCGAACCTAAAACATAACCTCCTGGCGGAGGTAACAAGTGAGCAAGTCTTGAACGCGGACATGGTCCTCGTAGAGGACATACCTCCGCCAAGGTGACCTAGAGCGCCATATGTCCTAGAATCATGAATTGATGTGACTTCGACCTTCACATGACCTTGACCTTCACGTGACCTTCAAGTGACCTTGACCTTCACGTGACCTTGACCTTCACATGACCTTGGCTTCAAGTGACCTTGATCTTCAAATGTACTTGACCTTCACGTGACCTTGACCTTCAGGTGACCTTGACCTTCACGTGACCTTGACCTTCACGTGACCTTGACCTTCAAGTGACCTGCTTGACTTTTGACCTTCAAGTGATCTTTGTTCATTTGCCACTGATACTTAATATGACATTGATATAATGCACCAATATGACCTTGACCTTTGACCTTTATAAATTTGAACATCACCCATGGGTTGCGCCTGGACTAGGACTTCCCTGTTGGCTTATGCAAAAGTCAGTGCTTTATTTCTGTCTCTTGATATGGCCACTTATGTCATAGTGACACCAGTGACCCCTGTGACCTTGACCTTGGGGTGACCTTGACCAAAATTTAATCAGTTCTTCCATACACATTGGGGAACTACTTGGCCAAGTTTGAAGTGATTCCGTGTAGAAATGTGGCCTCTACGTTGTCCACAGACAGACAGACAAACAGAGAAACAAACAAACAAACAAACAAACAAACAAACAAACAAACAAACCGAACCGAAAACATACCCTCCTGGCGGAGGTAATAATAATAATAATAATAATACCATTTCATTTTCGTGTTTTTATTTCTGTTAAAAAGCGTCATATCATTCTCACGGATCCTATCACCTCTTTAGCTCTAGAGTTCAAGAGTCATCTCATTACGTGGCCAACAGGCCTGCTCTTAGATTTCCGTAAGTGTCTTCTATTCGTGGCAGGTGTTATGACTGTTTGTTTTCGGCTTTACGGGGAAATGCAATCACATTCAATTCTTCCTATTGGTCTTTCTTGGGGGAGTTTTTCTGCCTTATAGAAGTTATTGCTAACAAAATACTTGGCTCAACCTTACTCGCTTGAGTGATATTATCATCTTTCCTATATAGTAAAGATCAAGGGTCTGGCTATATATATATATATATATATATATATATATATATATATATATATATATATATATATATATATATATATATATATATATATGATTTTTCTGTCCGCGTAAATGTTTATCATGTGAAGAAACTCCGTTTCTCTCTCTCTCTCTCTCTCTCTCTCTCTCTCTCTCTCTCTCTCTCTCTCTCTCTCTCCACCCGAGATGTTCAGGCAGGACGTTAGATAAAACGGGAGATATTAAGCCGTCCTATCTCCTACTCGTGAAATGTTAATAACCATCGCAATTATCTCGTGACAGGTAACGACAATGGTATGTTGAGCAAAGCTATCTGAGCGATATCGGTGCTACAGTGCATTTTCTATCTTTGTACTTTATTTTATTATTATTATTATTATTATTATTATTATTATTACTACTTGCTGAGCTACAACCCTATTTGAAAAAGCAGAGTGTTATAAGCCCGAGTGTCACAACAGGGAAAATAGCCCAGTGAGAAAAGGTAACAAAGAAAAATTAAAATATTATTATTATTATTATTATTATTATTATTATTATTATTATTATTATTATTATTATTATTACTTGCTGAGCTACAACCCCGTTTGGAAAAGCATAATGTTTTAAGGCCAGGGGCCCCAACAGGGAAAATAGCCCAGTGAGAAAAGGAAACAAATAAAATGAAATTATTATTATTATTATTATTATTATTATTATTATTATTATTACTTGCTGAGCTACAACCCTATTTGGAAAAGCATATTGTTATTAGCCCGGGGTACCCAACAGGGAAAATAGCCCAGTGAGAAAAGGAAACAAAAAAAAAATTAAATTATTATTATTATTATTATTATTATTATTATTATTATTATTATTATTATTACTTACTTACTGGGCTACAACCCTATTTAGAAAAGCTTAATGTTGTAAGCCCGGTGGCCCCAACAGGGAAAATAGCCCTGTGAGAAAAGGAAACAAAGAAAATGAAATTATTATTATTATTATTATTATTATTATTATTATTATTATTATTATTATTATTATTATTACTTGCTAATCTACAGCCCTATTTGGAAAAGCAGAATGTTATTAGCCGGGGTCCCCAACAGGGAAAATAGCCCAGTAAGAAAAGGAAACAAAGAAAAATGAAATTATTATTATTATTATTATTATTATTATTATTATTAATAATAATAATATTATTATTACTTGCTGAGCTACAACCCTATTTGGAAAAGCAGAATGTTATAAGTCCGGGGTCCCCAACAGGGAAAATATTTCAGTGAGAAAGGGAAACAAAGAAAATGAAATTATTATTATTATTATTATTATTATTATTATTATTATTATTACTTGCTGAGCTATAACCTTATTTGGAAAAGCATAATGTTGTAAGCCCGGGGCCCCCAACAGGGAAAATAGCCCAGTGAGAAAAGGAAACAGAGAAAAATGAAATTATCATTATTATTACTTGCTAATCTACAGCCCTATTTGGAAAAGCAGGATGTTATAAGCCCGGTATGCCCAACAGGGAAAATAGCCCTGTGAGGAAAGGAAACAAGAAAAATTAAATATTTTAAGAAAAGTAATAACATTAAGATAAATATTTACTATGTAAACTATAAAAAACTTTAACAAAACAAGAAGAGAAATTAGATAAAATAGTGTGCCCGAGTGTACCCTCAAGGAAGAGAACTCTATGAGAATATTTGCATGTTTTATCGAACTGAATCTCTCTGGCTCTCTAGCGAATTAATTCAACTGTGGTATAGCCAAGAGCTACTAAAAGCAATTTATAAATTTGTTATATTGCAATATCGAAAAAAAAAGGTTTTGAAATAGAAATTTCATCAATGGAGTACCACATCCGAGTTAGGTCTTAAATCGTGAATTATTTTTGGTTGAGAAATATCTTGATAAAGTATCTAGTAAGCAGAGTATTGGCGGAGAGTTAGGTCTTAAATCGTGAATTATTTTTGGTTGAGAAATATCTTGATAAAGTATCTAGTAAGCAGAGTATTGGCTGATATACTGGTCAAGTAATAGAGTTAAATAGTGTATTTAAATCTTTGCTTTAAAATGTATTTCAAAAAAGTTTGTTTTATGAAATAGGTGTTTTTATTTTTGTTAAGAAGTAATGTGTTTGTGGTAAGTCGTCATCATCTCCTTCTTCGCCCATTGACGCAAATGGCCTCGTTTAGATTTCGCCAGTCGTCCCTATCTTGAGCTTTTAATTCAATACTTCTCCATTCATCATCTCCTACTTTACGCTTCATAGTTCTCAGCCATGTAGGTCTGGGTATTCCAACTCTTCTGGTGCCTTGTGGTGAACTAATCTCTCTTGGGGAGTGCGAAGAACATGCTCAAACCATGTTAAGTAGATGTTTTTATTATTGTTATTAATTAAGTGGTTTATTTGTGTTAAGGAATAGATTTTTTTCTGTAAGTAATTAGATAGTTTATTTATGTTAGTAATTAGATGGTTTAATCATGTTAGGAAGTCGATATTTTTTATGTGTTAGTAAATTGAGATGAGAAATCCATTATATTTTCAA
>NC_090769.1:25617311-25627842 GCF_036898095.1 Palaemon carinicauda
ATGATCTAGCTACAATGCTTGTTGTAAAATGGAATGCTACGAGCCTACGTTTTCCAACAGGGAAAATAGCCTAGTGAGGAAAGTAAATAATGGAATAGGAAATAAACTATATAGGCTTCAAGTAAGAAATAAAAAATACCAAAAACATTTTCAGATCACATTTTTCCAACGATGAAAATTCTTGGAATTATTCTCCGGTGACTTCGGTTTATAATCTTGAAAATATCCCTGATCCGAGATTAGTTCCGATTTATCCTGGAATAAAATATTCCTAAAGGATTTATCTGTGTTTAAAAGTGTACTCGGTAAGGATCGACTAGAAATTATTTTCTAGTATCATAGATTTTATTTAAATTGGAATTACAATCTTCAACGATGATTATTTATAATTTTTCTATTGATTAGGAATCATTCTTATGAAAATAAATGTTGACTAGGATTTTATTCGGTGATAAATCCAGGCTAGTTTGTCTTCATAAGATGATCAGTAGATTGAATTGACAATTGCCATTGTTTATATGATAATCTTTCATTAATCATTATTTTTATTATTTGAAAACCTCTACAAATTTTTTTTACCCATTTTAAAAAGCATTAATAGATTTTAGGAATGATTTTGACCGTATAATCAAAACTCAGAAATGTTGCATAGTGTACAACTGTTGCAGAATTACTTACAGTAAAACTTACATAATTACTGTATTTACTGTAGGGTCTTTATTTTCGATTAGCAATCTAAGTTCTACGTACTGCCCACGTTTCTATAGTATATAGTATTGTGCGTGTATCATACACTCTTATGTTATTGCCTTGTTTTTATCTCTCGCTCTCTCCAGCACTGATAATAGAACAATCCTGTTTAAGCTTGCCATCGGATGTTTCACATTGTTTGAATATTTATGATATTGTTGCCCTCAACTGTTTGTATATAAACTCGTTATCTTGTGCAGTAAATTCGCTTGCATTCGCCTCGCCTCGTTTCACATTGTTTGAATATTTATGATATTATTGCCCTCAGCTGTTTGTATATAAGGTAGTTATCTTGTTCAATAAATTCGCTTGCATTCGCCTCGCCTCGTTTCACATCGATTGAATTTTGTGACATTGTTGCCCTCACATGTTTGTATATAAGCTCGTTATCTGCTGGAATAAACTCGCTTGCATTCGCCTCCCTTTCAGTACCTAGCAGCCACCTAGCATAATAGTAGTCTGTATTTAGGAATTACAGACATTGTATGAAATTCAGTATACTGTACAGTAGTCCGTACCTGCATTTACTAAACTTCCACAGTCTTATTAACATTCTAAAAGACAACGTCGTTAGTGAAAAGGGTTCATGACACTAGTTTATAAAGCCTCATTATGAATGCTTATTTTAGAAAGTGCTTCATGTTAAGTGCTTTGATATAGAATGTCTATGGCAAAAATTCCTTTCTCCTTTTAGACAGTAGAATTACTGTAGAAGCTCCTCTATAATAAAAAGCAAGTGTCTGGATATATATATATATATATATATATATATATATATATATATATATATATATATATATATATAATTCTTTTCGGTCACCCTCAGCTATCCCCGTCAGTGGGGTAGGGGAGAGGGATTAGTCATAACCTGGTGAGAGGGGATGCGTATGCGTGTGTGTGCATATCTATAGATATTTAGTCGTTTTTTTTAATGGGTCGCGTACTCCAGTTTATGAATATTTACTTACCAAGTATTAAATTCTTGTAATAGTGTATGCTGAAATAGTTATTGTCGGGGAAAATTAGGATTAAATAATAATTAGCAATATTTATATCTATCCTTATAAACTATGTTATGGTCATTGTGGCCTATTGGTAATGTCAATGTCTGCTGATTGCCACACTGGGGTTCAAGACCCGCTCAAACTCGTTAGTTCCTTTGTTCGCTGCATATCTATTCTTATTAAACTATGTTATGGTTATGGGTGGCCTATTGGTAATGTCTCTGTCTGCTGATTGCCATCCTGGGGTTCAAGTCCCGCTCAAACTTGTTAGTTCCTTTGGTCGCTGCAACATCACCATTTTTATGAGCTAAAGATGGGAGTGTTTTGGGGAGCCTATGGGTTTACCTGCTGAGTCATCAGCAGCCATTGTCTGGCCCTCGCTTCTCCTAGCTTAGGTGGAGAAGGGCTTGGGCGCTTATCATTTATATATATGGTCAGTTATCCTTGCTAGGACAATGTTACTGTCCCTTGCCTCTGCCATTCATGATTGGCATTTAAAACCTTTAAACCTAACGACAACAGAAAAGTGATTAAGAAAGATATATATCTTATTACCAATTCTTCAACGTTTTCCGTCTGTTCACCTGCCAAATTTTGCGCATCTAAAACTGTCAGATCTCTGATATCCCACATTAATTAAAGCCTAAACGCCTTTAGTTCATTAGGGACTCTGTCACCTCCAGTAAGAGAAAGGGCAGCCACATCATTCATTTTGTCATAATACCAACCTAGCTGACAGCTGTCTATAGGTACTTAGAGAGAGAGAGAGAGAGAGAGAGAGAGAGAGAGAGAGAGAGAGAGAGGATCCAGATGATATTGCCCCTCCATGGTCGTTTAATAAGTTAATTCGTCAGCTTCATTGTCTTCAGAGCTGGTTGCGAAGGTTTCAATATAGGAAGCTCTATAAGGAATCCCATGACGTAACAAGAAAAATATTAGGTGTAGTCTCTCTCTCTCTCTCTCTCTCTCTCTCTCTCTCTCTCGGACACACTTTTGAAAGCATGCTTTACGACATTTCTAAGTTTATATATCAAATTTACTTGTTTTCCTCAAAGGATTGTTAATTTACCGATATAGATAACCACAATACGGAAAAAGAAAAAAACTTAATTTGTATATATATATATATATATATGTGTGTGTGTGTGTGTGTGTGTGTATGTGTATGAGTGCTATTTACATGCACAGTAGATATACAGTATATATATATATATATATATAATGTATATATATATATATATATATGTATATATATATATATATATACTGTATATGTATATATATATATATATATTATGCATGTATATATATATATATATATATATTATATACTGTATATTTACTGTGCATGTAAATAGCACTCATACACACATACACACACACACACACACACACATATATATATATATATATACATATACATGCATATATATATGTATGTATATGTATACTGTGTGTGCGTGAATTAATAATGACAAAGTCTCTTTGTAAAGTAAGAAATCCTTTTAATTAGGAATAAAATCCATTGATTATGATGAAGAAGATGATCAATGATCTCATCCCTCGGTTGATTAGCAGAATTCTCGGAAACAACTCCTCCCGTCTAAAGAAAAAAAAACATTGAAAAAGCTCCTTTATTTTCTTCTTGTGCTGCTGGCGAAATAACCCGCTCTGGGAAGCCATGGCTTTTGCCCGCCATTAGTCTTCATTAGTTTTGATGATGGATGAGGCACTTTAGAGGGCTGCCTTATGTCAGGTTAGAGCCGTAATGAAAACCATCCATGAAGGTGCGTAGCGTGCAATCTTGCGCCGGGCAATCCATCTTTCGCAATCCAGCTTAGCAATCCATCTTCGGCTAGTGACTCCTTTTGTCGCCTGCCAACTGATCATCTTCCGCCTAGTGTCATGTGTCATTTTTGCTGGTGATATACCTGTGCCACACACGTGGATGGCTGGTCGCTGGAAACCTCCTTGCCTGGCAACCTGTTGGATAGGAGTTCGAGACTCGATCTTGATAGATAGTATCTAGTTGTGTCTGCAACCTCAGTATCGTCTTTGGAAACTGCCCTGTATGGCAGCCTGTTGGATAGGAGTTCGAGACCTTCTCTAACTGGAGTTGCTAATTGTGTCTGAAACCTCAGTATCGTCTCTTGAAATGGCCCTGTACGGCAACTTGTTGGATAGGAGTTCGAGACCCGGGCTATGCGTATAGTTTGTAGTTGTGTCTGCAACATCAGTATCGTCTCTGAAAACTGCCCTTTATGGCAACCTGCTGGATAGGAGTTCGAGACGCGCTCTAGGTGGATAGTTTGTAGTTGTGTGTGCAGCCTCAGTATCGTCTCTGGAAATGGCCATGTATGGCAACTTGTTGGATAGGAGTTCGAGACCCGCTCTAACTAGAGTTGCTAGTTGTATCTGCAACCTCAGTATCGTCTCTGGACACGGACCTGCTTGACAATTTGTTTGATAGGAGTACGAGACCGGGTCTATGTAGATAGTTTGTAGTTGTGTCTCTAACCTCAGTTTCTTCTATGGAAACGGACCTGCTTGGCAGTCTTTTGGATAGGAGTTCGAGACCCGCTCTAGGTAGATAGTTTCTAAATGTGTCTGCTACCTCAGAATCATTTCTGGAAACGTCTATGCTTGGCAGTTTGTTGGATGGGAGTTCCAGACCCGCTTTAACTAGAGTTGCTAGTTGTGTCTGCAACCTCTGTATCGTCTCTGGAAACGGCCCTGTATGGCAATCTGCTGGATAGAGGTTCGAGACCCGCTTTAGGTAGATAGTTTCTAGTATGTGCAACCTCAGTATCCTCTGGAAACCGACCTGTATGGCAACTTCTTGGATAGGAGTTCGAGACCTGCTTTAGGTAGTTAGTTTCTAGTTGTGTCTACAACCTCAGTAGCGTGTCTGGAATCGGCCTTGCTTGGCAATCTGTTGGATAGGAGTTCGAACCCATTCTAGGTAGATACTTTATAGTTGTGTCTGCAATCTCAGTATCGTCTCTGGAATCGGCCTTGCTTGCCAGTCTGTTGGGGAGGAGTTCGAGGTCCGCTTTAGGTTGATAGTTTATAGTAGTGTTTGCAACCTAAGCATCATTGTAAACTAGGGATGGGGGTTTGGGGAAACCTATAGTACTACCTGGTGAGTCATGGGCAGCCATTTCCTGACCCTCCCTGGTCCTATCTTGGGTGGAGAGGGAGCTTGGGCGCTAATCATATGTATTTATAGTCAGTCTCTATGGCGTTGTACTGTCCTTTCCCTCTGCCATTCACGAGGGACCTTTGAAAATTGTCAGATCCTTTTCAATGATTTATATTGGATTAATTGGCATCGCAAATTGCAATTTTTTGTATACCATAGATTTTTTACACGGCGAAAAGCTTCATTTGTTATGTAAAGGAATCTGTTATGGCCAATGAAAGTCCATTGTCTTCAGGAAAGTAGCACACACCTTTTATCTAGATAAGAAAGTTTTTACTTCGCAGTAGCAAAAAAAAAAAAAAAAGTTTTATAATGTTTTCAGATATGTTTGTTTTAGATGTAATCTATTATTATTATTATTATTATTATTATTATTATTATTATTATTATTATTATTATTATTATTATTATTATTAATCCTAATAAGAAAACAAATATACTTTCGTAAAAAATGCTCTAAAAATCACCCTTCCATAACTTATCTCAAACTATCATATTTATCAGAAAATATATATAAGAAATCCGAACTGAAACCTAAGTAAACATAGAGATGTCAAAGATAAAGATGTCAAAACACTACAAGGAAAAGACGATAGACGCAGTATCATCTTTGACGTCAATGGTAGTGACATCACGTCACAGTTTCATAGGCAATACTCCATTGTGTTATGACACGGATATATAAGACCCTTTTCCCCGGAAACTAAAAAGGTGCGTGATAGCCTATTGTGTAGCTAAATAGAGATCTGAAATAAAGTAATGGTTAGGTAAAATTCTAACAAGTGGGGCTGGCGTCAGAGCCGTTAAAAATGATGTTAAGATTGAAAGAAAAAAATTATTTTTTCTTACAGCCTAAAGGAGGCTTTTAAGCTCTAATAAATACTTGAACGAAATTAGTTAATACATCTCATTCAGTAGAACGAAATTAATTAATGCATCTCGAAATTAGTTAATACGTCTTATTAGAACAAAATTAATTAATACATCTCGTTCGGTAGAACGAAATTATTTAATACGTCTTATTCGGTAGAACTAAATCAATGAATACATCTCATTCAGTAGAACTAAATTAATAAATAAATTTCATTTAGTAGAACGAAATTAGTTAATACATCTCATTCAGTAGAACGAAATTAATTAATACATCTCGTTCAGTCGAACGTAATTAATTAATACATCTCGTTCAGTAGAACGAAATTGATTAATAGATCCATTCAGTAGAACGAAATTAATGAATACATCTCGTTTAGTAGAACGAAATTGATTAATAAATCTCATTCAGTAGGACGAAATTTATTAATCTATCTCATTCAGTAGAACAAAATTAATCAATCCATCTCATTCAGTAGAACGAAATTAATGAATACATCTCATTCAGTAGAACGTAATTAATGAATACATTTCGTTCAGTAGAACGAAATTAATGAATACATCTCATTCAGTAGAACAAAATTGATTAATATATCTCATTCAGTAGGAGTTATGTTGATAAAATAATTGTACATCTCATTTCTAAAGATCGAGAAAAATTTAAAGTCAAAATATTTTTAAAAGAAATCTTGCTATTTCATCAAAAATATTGATGGCATTAGTAGAATTAAACTTTTTTTGATAGAAATATATTGTATAGCAATTGGTATACAAAGCAACCATACACTCGAAATCTCAGATATAATTGAAATGTAATTATAGAAGAAAAAGAAAATTATCCTCGAAAGTTATGACTCCGAAGTCAGTGTTCGAATCTCTGAGTTGACACCGAAGACAGTATTCGGATCCCCGAGTTAACTCCAAAGACAATATTCAAATCCCTGAGTTGACTCTAAAGACAATGTTTGAAACCCTCGAGTTGATTCCGAAATTCCGAAGACAGTGTTCGAATCCCCGAGTTGACTCCAAAGACAATGTTCGAATCCCCGAGTTTATTACGATGACAATGTTCGAATCCCCGAGTTTATTCCGAAGACAATGTTCGAATCCCTGAGTTGACTCTAAAGACAATGTTTGAAACCCCCGAGTTGATTCCGAAGACAGTGTTCGAATCCCCGAGTTTACTCCAAAGACAATGTTCGAATCCCCAAGTTTATTCCGAAGACAATGTTCGAATCCCCGATTTGATTCCGAAGTCAATGTTCGAATCCCCCAGTTCAGTCCGTCAGTTTGGAATTCCGAAGCAAACAGTTATAGACATAATAGAATGATAAAAAAGCCTTTGTTTTTCATCGTTCTTTTCACGAGACAAAAGCATAATTCTTGTTAACCTACAAAAACATTGCCAAATTTTCTCTATTTAATCTATTTTGAGAAAGCTGGATTTTTCACGACGCTTTTCATTACGTCCAAACAATTATCTCTTTTGTGTTTCTCCGTGAATGATTAATTAAAATGGAAGCCATTTTTCGAGCGTCCAGACAAGCGAAATGCTGGAGAGCGGCATGTTCGCAAGCATTGTCCTCCGGCCGAGATCCTTTTGTAGTAGGTTAGCAATAGAAGGGAAAAATCGACGGGAGTCTGAAGCGATCCCCATTAAAAAAATATTTTATATTTCATATGGGATTATATTTTTCATGGAGACTACGTCACTGTTAAAATAAACAATACATGAAAAGAATGGGAAAGATGAAAAACTTCGGTATTCAATTTACTTTAATTGTAAGACAAAAATTGGGTACAGCCAAAACTTTTGGCGCTGTGATACAGTGGCGACAATTTTAAACATCGCGATGTATATATGCGTCGCTATATACAATTGCGTCCGTCAGCGCTTTTGTTCGGTCGACGCTCGTCAGAAGCGTTCAGGTGCGTTGTTAACCTGTAATCGGGATAAAGAAAGAAACAGAGACCTGTGTCATTTGAGTCTGCTTGCTTGTGCGCTGATAGGCGTCAGAAAATTAAAAGAAATACAAAAGAAATAAAAAAAAAATTAAAAAATCGTAAGGCAATTAACGACGAATGGCGCTAAGAATGATAACATTTCATTTTTATCATCGTAGCAATGAGAACTTTCAGCCTGCTTCAAATGATACAATTAAAAGGTGTGTTATTCTTCGGAGAGAGAGAGAGAGAGGAGAGAGAGAGAGAGAGAGAGAGAGAGAATTTTGTAATTGATATGGCTTATCTTTCGAGAAACTTTCGACGGAAATTACGAAAATTAGATAAAATATAGATACTTTGCGCATTTAAGGAGAGAGAGAGAGAGAGAGAGAGAGAGAGAGAGAGAGAGAGAGAATTCTGTAATTGATAAGGCTTATTTATCGAGAAACTCAGCGAAAATTGGGATAACGATAGATACTTAGCGCACTGAAGGAGAGAGAGAGAGAGAGAGAGAGAGAGAGAGAGAGAGAGAGAATTTTGTAATTGATAAGGCTTATCTTTCTAGAAACTCAGCGAAAATTGGGGATAACGATAGATACTTAGAGCACTGAAGGAGAGAGAGAGAGAGAGAGAAGAGAGAGAGAGAGAGAGAGAATTTTGTAATTGATAAGGCTTATCTTTCTAGAAACTCAGCGAAAATTGGGATAACGATAGATACTTAGCGCACTGAAGGAGAGAGAGAGAGAGAGAGAGAGAGAGAGAGAGAGAGAATTTTGTAATTGATAAGGCTTATCTTTCTAGAAACTCAGCGAAAATTGGGATAAACGATAGATACTTAGCGCACTGAAGGAGAGAGAGAGAGAGAGAGAGAGAGAGAGAGAGAGAGAGAGTGTAGTAGCAGGCGGGGCATGAATCGGCATCATACCTGTCTTTGCAGAAGTCGTCGATGTACTTCCTGACTGTTGAAAGGAAGAGTAGTAATTTTTCATTGATTTATTGTCTCCCTCAATTGATACCTTGAGCCATAGACTCTCTCACACGCGGGCTCGCTCGGCGGTTTCCAAGTTCCCGTCATCCGAAGGTAGGTGCAGCCGACGTTCAATCGAGCATTGTAAGTCCGTTGCGCTCCGCAACTTTTTTCTTTATGGTGGTTTCCGACGAATATTCTCTCTCTCTCTCTCTCTCTCTCTCTCTCTCTCTCTCTCCCTCCCCTTAAATGCGCTAAGTGTCTATCTTTTATCTAATTTTCGCTGGCAGTTTCTCGAGAAATATGCCGTATCAATTACAGAATTCTCTCTCTCTCTCTCTCTCTCTCTCTCTCTCTCCTTAAATGCGCTAAGTGTCTATCTTTTATCTAATTTACGCTGACAGTTTCTCGAAAAATATGCCGTATGCATTACAGAATTCTCTCTCTCTCTCTCTCTCTCTCTCTCTCTCTCTCTCTCCTTAAATGCGCTAAGTGTCTATCTTTTATCTAATTTACGCTGACAGTTTCTCGAGAAATATGCCGTATCAATTACAGAATTCTCTCTCTCTCTCTCTCTCTCTCTCTCTCTCTCTCTCCTTAAATGCGCTAAGTATCTATCTTATATTTCATTTTCGCTGGCAGTTTCTCGAAAAATATGCCGTATCAATTACAAATTTCTCTCTCTCTCTCTCTCTCTCTCTCTCTCTCTCTATCTCCTTCCTTAAATGCGCTCAGTATCTATCTATTATATCTTATTTTCGCTGGCAGTTTCTCGAAAAATATGCCGTATCAATTACAGAAATCTCTCTCTCTCTCTCTCTCTCTCTCTCTCTCTCTCTCCTTAAATGCGCTAAGGATCTTGCTATATTTTCCTATATTTCCATCCATAATATCTAGTAAGGGATATGCCGTATTATTTAAATAATTATCTCTCTCTCTCTCTCTCTCTCTCTCTCTCTCTCTCTCTCTTTTGCGATCAATAATCTCTGCCGTACTTCAACTCGTTCTTCTCGGACAATTTTGGAATGTTTTAGGGCCCAAGAAGGAAATTTCTTTTACTTTTTAAGAAATGTTTTATTTTCATCGTTTATTATTTTTATAGTAGCTTGTATTTTATTAATTTCCTTGTTTCTTTTCCTCACAGCTGTTTTTTTCCAGTTGGAACCTATGTTTTTCCAACTAGGGTGTAGTTTACCTACTAATAATAATGATTTACTGTAAATATATATATATATATATATATATATATATATGAATAAATTAGCGAGAGAGAGAGAGAGAGAGAGAGAGAGAGAGAGTGAGAGGTATCTATCTGAATATTTATTTGCGAAAATATGTACAACTTTCAGTTTTCAAGGTTAATATGCATAATACAGTACCATTATTATGACCCTACTAAATGAAACACGTTTCAAAAGTCCATTTATCAACATAGGTGTTTACATATACACATATAAATATGTGTGTTTTTTTAGAATATATACATAGAATCCTATCATAGAGAAATGCTTAGGCCTTTTTAGTCCTTTTCAGATCTTAAACACACACTGTTCACATGAAATTCCGTAGTAAGATAAAAGATACCTTAATTAACATGGTACTTCGTGTATTATAATTCAAACTTGAAGAAATTATAAACAATGGGACCAGACATTTTAGAAATGGTCAACAGAGGAGACAGGTGACAGACGGACAAAATGATAAATCAAGGAGACAAACCGAACCCTTCTCACGAAACGGTAAGAAAAAGGACCACATGAATTACTTCTAACAAACTGGCTTCTTTGAACATTC
>NC_090769.1:25630842-25638342 GCF_036898095.1 Palaemon carinicauda
ATATATATATATATAATATATATATATATTATATATACACTGATAGAATATTATATTATAACAATTCTAAACCTCTTGAGCATGAGTATAAAAAAACAGCTTGGTGTAAAAAATTAACCAGCTTTTGGAAGCATAATGCAGACATTATAATCTTCCCAAGACATTAAAATACGCCAAACATTCCCAGAAAGTAAAACTACTAAAATAAAAATAAAACCTTATACAAACTAGATAACGGAAGTTAGAAAATAATACCAATTTATATTGTCCCAATTCTCGCTAACATTCTTTACTTAAAGCTAACACAATTATACTTGAAAGTAACACTTAAAGCTAACAATTATACTTACACAAGTATAAAGAATACAAAAATAGATTTCTGATTTAAGCTAACATTCTTTACTTAAAGCCAACACAATTATACTTGAAAGTAAACACTTCAAGCTAACACAATCCTTAAAAGTAACACAAATATAAAGAATACAAGAAATAAATATCTGATTTAAGCTATACGCTCAACACCCTTGTCCCTGGCTGAGTTCAACCCACTCCTTATTCAAAGAAGATTATGCAAAATAAGTGAATTAGTGACCGCAAATGAACATATGACGCCAGGCACGGGTAAGGATTCTCGGTTTGTGGTAACCGCAACTATTCTTTGAATTGTCTTGGGATTTAATAAAGAATATTTATCTTTATTTCCGCTTTCCCCGAATAACTGTTCCATTCTTTGAATTATCTTAGGATTCTAATAGGAAATTCCATTCTTTGAATTATCTTCGTTTTTTAATACAGAATTTTATTCTTTTATTTCCATTTCGCCGAGTCACTGTTCCATTCTTTGAATTGTCTTATATTTTGATAAAGAATATTGATCTTCATTTCCCGTTTCCTTGAGTCACTCTATTCCATTCTTTGAACTGTCTCAAGATTTTGATAAAGAATATTGATCTTTATTTCGGTTCGCCGAGTCACTGTTCCATTCTTTGAATTGTCTTATATTTTGATAAAGAATATTGATCTTCATTTCCGTTTCCCTTGAGTCACTCTATTCCATTCTTTGAACTGTCTCAAGATTTTGATAAAGAATATTGATCTTTATTCCGGTTCGCCGAGTCACTGTTCCATTCTTTGAATTGTCTTGGGATTTTAATAAAGAATATTTATCTTTATTTCCGCTTTCCCCCGAATAACTGTTCCAGTTCTTTGAATTATCTTAGGCTTCTAATAGGAAATTCCATTCTTTGAATTATCTTCGTTTTTTAATACAGAATTTTATTCTTTATTTCCATTTCGCCGAGTCACTGTTCCATTCTTTGAATTGTCTTATATTTTGATAAAGAATATTGATCTTCATTTCCGTTTCCTTGAGTCACTCTATTCCATTCTTTGAACTGTCTCAAGATTTTGATAAAGAATATTGATCTTTATTTCCGGTTCGCCGAGTCACTGTTCCATTCTTTGAATTGTCTTATATTTTGATAAAGAATATTGATCTTCATTTCCGTTTCCTTGAGTCACTCTATTCCATTCTTTGAACTGTCTCAAGATTTTGATAAAGAATATTGATCTTTATTTCCGGTTCGCCGAGTCACTGTTCCATTCTTTGAATTGTCTTATATTTTGATAAAGAATATTGATCTTCATTTCCGTTTCCTTGAGTCACTCTATTCCATTCTTTGAACTGTCTCAAGATTTTGATAAAGAATATTGATCTTTATTTCGGTTCGCCGAGTCACTGTTCCATTCTTTGAATTGTCTTATATTTTGATAAAGAATATTGATCTTCATTTCCGTTTCCTTGAGTCACTCTATTCCATTCTTTGAACTGTCCTCAAGATTTTGATAAAGAATATTGATCTTTATTTCCGGTTCGCCGAGTCACTGTTCCATTCTTTGAATTGTCTTGGGATTTTAATAAAGAATATTTATCTTTATTTCCGCTTTCCCCGAATAACTGTTCCATTCTTTGAATTATCTTAGGATTCTAATAGGAAATTCCATTCTTTGAATTATCTTCGTTTTTTAATACAGAATTTTATTCTTTATTTCCATTTCGCCGAGTCACTGTTCCATTCTTTGAATTGTCTTATATTTTGATAAAGAATATTGATCTTCATTTCCGTTTCCTTGAGTCACTCTGTTCCATTCTTTGAACTGTCTCAAGATTTTTGATAAAGAATATTGATCTTTATTTCCGGTTCGCCGAGTCACTGTTCCATTCTTTGAATTGTCTTATATTTTGATAAAGAATATTGATCTTCATTTCCGTTTCCTTGAGTCACTCTATTCCATTCTTTGAACTGTCTCAAGATTTTGATAAAGAATATTGATCTTTATTTCCGGTTCGCCGAGTCACTGTTCCATTCTTTGAATTGTCTTATATTTTGATAAAGAATATTGATCTTCATTTCCGTTTCCTTGAGTCACTCTATTCCATTCTTTGAACTGTCTCAAGATTTTGATAAAGAATATTGATCTTTATTTCCGGTTCGCCGAGTCACTGTTCCATTCTTTGAATTGTCTTATATTTTGATAAAGAATATTGATCTTCATTTCCGTTTCCTTGAGTCACTCTGTTCCATTCTTTGAACTGTCTCAAGATTTTGATAAAGAATATTGATCTTTATTTCCGGTTCGCCGAGTCACTGTTCCATTCTTTGAATTGTCTTATATTTTGATAAAGAATATTGATCTTCATTTTCCGTTCCTTGAGTCACTCTATTCCATTCTTTGAACTGTCTCAAGATTTTGATAAAGAATATTGATCTTTATTTCCGGTTCGCCGAGTCACTGTTCCATTCTTTGAATTGTCTTATATTTTGATAAAGAATATTGATCTTCATTTCCGTTTCCTTGAGTCACTCTATTCCATTCTTTGAACTGTCTCAAGATTTTGATAAAGAATATTGATCTTTATTTCCGGTTCGCCGAGTCACTGTTCCATTCTTTGAATTGTCTTATATTTTGATAAAGAATATTGATCTTCATTTCCGTTTCCTTGAGTCACTCTATTCCATTCTTTGAACTGTCTCAAGATTTTGATAAAGAATATTGATCTTTATTTCCGGTTCGCCGAGTCACTGTTCCATTCTTTGAATTGTCTTATATTTTGATAAAGAATATTGATCTTCATTTCCGTTTCCTTGAGTCACTCTGTTCCATTCTTTGAACTGTCTCAAGATTTTGATAAAGAATATTGATCTTTATTTCCGGTTCGCCGAGTCACTGTTCCATTCTTTGAATTGTCTTATATTTTGATAAAGAATATTGATCTTCATTTCCGTTTCCTTGAGTCACTCTATTCCATTCTTTGAACTGTCTCAAGATTTTGATAAAGAATATTGATCTTTATTTCCGGTTCGCCGAGTCACTGTTCCATTCTTTGAATTGTCTTGGGATTTTAATAAAGAATATTTATCTTTATTTCCGCTTTCCCCGAATAACTGTTCCATTCTTTGAATTATCTTAGGATTCTAATAGGAAATTCCATTCTTTGAATTATCTTCGTTTTTTAATACAGAATTTTATTCTTTATTTCCATTTCGCCGAGTCACTGTTCCATTCTTTGAATTGTCTTATATTTTGATAAAGAATATTGATCTTCATTTCCGTTTCCTTGAGTCACTCTATTCCATTCTTTGAAACTGTCTCAAGATTTTGATAAAGAATATTGATCTTTATTTCCGGTTCGCCGAGTCACTGTTCCATTCTTTGAATTGTCTTATATTTTGATAAAGAATATTGATCTTCATTTCCGTTTCCTTGAGTCACTCTGTTCCATTCTTTGAACTGTCTCAAGATTTTGATAAAGAATATTGATCTTTATTTCCGGTTCGCCGAGTCACTGTTCCATTCTTTGAAATTGTCTTATATTTTGATAAAGAATATTGATCTTCATTTCCGTTTCCTTGAGTCACTCTATTCCCTTCTTTGAACTGTCTCAAGATTTTGATAAAGAATATTGATCTTTATTTCCGGTTCGCCGAGTCACTGTTCCATTCTTTGAATTGTCTTATATTTTGATAAAGAATATTGATCTTCATTTCCGTTTCCTTGAGTCACTCTATTCCATTCTTTGAACTGTCTCAAGATTTTGATAAAGAATATTGATCTTTATTTCCGGTTCGCCGAGTCACTGTTCCATTCTTTGAATTGTCTTATATTTTGATAAAGAATATTGATCTTCATTTCCGTTTCCTTGAGTCACTCTGTTCCATTCTTTGAACTGTCTCAAGATTTTGATAAAGAATATGATCTTTATTTCCGGTTCGCCGAGTCACTGTTCCATTCTTTGAATTGTCTTATATTTTGATAAAGAATATTGATCTTCATTTCCGTTTCCTTGAGTCACTCTATTCCATTCTTTGAACTGTCTCAAGATTTTGATAAAGAATATTGATCTTTATTTCCGGTTCGCCGAGTCACTGTTCCATTCTTTGAATTGTCCTTATATTTTGATAAAGAATATTGATCTTCATTTCCGTTTCCTTGAGTCACTCTGTTCCATTATTTGAAACTGTCTCAGATTTTGATAAAGAATATTGATCTTTATTTCCGGTTCGCCGAGTCACTGTTCCATTCTTTGAATTGTCTTATATTTTGATAAAGAATATTGATCTTCATTTCGTTTCCTTGAGTCACTCTGTTCCATTCTTTGAACTGTCTCAAGATTTTGATAAAGAATATTGATCTTTATTCCGGTTCGCCGAGTCACTGTTCCATTCTTTGAATTGTCTTATATCTTGATAAAGAATATTGATCTTCATTTCCGTTTCCTTGAGTCACTCTGTTCCATTCTTTGAACTGTCTCAAGATTTTGATAAAGAATATTGATCTTTATTTCCATTTCGCCGAGTCACTGTTCCATTCTTTGAATTGTCTTATATTTTGATAAAGAATATTGATCTTCATTTCCGTTTCCTTGAGTCACTCTGTTCCATTCTTTGAACTGTCTCAAGATTTTGATAAAGAATATTGATCTTTATTTCCGGTTCGCCGAGTCACTGTTCCATTCTTTGAATTATCTTAGGATTTTAATAAAGAATATTGATCTTTACTTCCGTTTCCAGAGTCACTGTTTTATTCTTTGAATTATCTTAAGCTTTTTATAAAGAATTTTGAATTTTATTTCCGTTTCCCCGAGTCACTGTTCCATTCTTTGTATTATTTCAAGCTTTTCTTAAAGAATATTGATCTTTATTTCCAGTTCGCCAAGTCACTGTTCCATTCTTTGAATTATTTCAAGCTTTTCTTAAAGAATATTGATCTTTATTTCCGGTTCGCCAAGTCACTGTTCCATTCTTTGAATTATCTTAGGATTTTGGTAAAGAATATTGATCTTTATTTCCATTTCCCTGAGTCACTCTTCCATTCTTTGAATTATTTCAAGCTTTTCATAAAGAATATTGATTTTTATTTCCATTTCACCCGAGTCACTGTTCCATTCTTTGAATTATTTCAAGCTTTTAATAAAGAATATTAATCTTTATTTCCGCTTCCCCCGAATAACTGTTCCATTCTTTCAATTATCTCAAGCTTTTAATAAAGAATATTGATTTTTATTTCCGTGTCGACGAGTTACTGTTCCATTCTTTGATTGATTGATTGATTGATTAGCAATTATTTGGTCTCCTGAAATCTAAGGCCATTGGCACCGATCCATTCTTTGAATTATCTTAAGCTTTTAATAAAGAATATTGGTCTTTATTTCCGTTTCGCCGAGTCACTGTTCCAGTCTTTGAATTATCTTAGGATTTTAATAAAGAATATTGAACTTTATTTCCGGTTCGCCCGAGTCACTGTTTCCATTCTTTGAATTATCTCAAGCTTTTAATAAAGGATATTGATGTTTATTTCCATTTCCCTGAGTCACTGTTCTATTTTTTCAATTATTTCAAGCTTTTAATAAAGAATATTGATTTTTATTTCCGTTTACCCGAGTCACTGTTCCATGGTTTGAATTATCTCAAGCCTTCAACAAAGAATATTGACCTTTATTTCCGTTTTCCTCGAGTCACTCTTCCATTCTTTGAATTGTGTTAGACTTTTAATAAAGAATACTGAACTTTATTTTACCTTAAGCTTTTAATCAAAAAACAAACTGATTTTTATTTCCGTTTTCACCAAGTCACTGTTCCATGCTTAAAATTATCTGAGGATTTTAATAGAAAATTTCCATCTTAATTCCAGTTTTCTAATTTGGCAACAATATTATACATCTTTATTAATATCATTTATTTAATTTTACTTCCTGAAGTTCTTTTTAAAAGCATAACCAATAACTAATAAGTTCTAAAAGGTCTTTTAATTCCAGAAATTTTCTAACACCTTGAGAAATCACTTAAAAATGGCAATCTTTTGAGAGAGAGAGAGAGAGAGAGAGAGAGAGAGAGAGAGAGAGAGAAATATATATATATATATATATAATATATATATATATATATATATATATATATATATATATATATATGTGTGTGTGTGTGTGTATATGTACACACACACACATATATATATATATATATATATATATATATATATATATATATATATATATATATATATATATATATGTGTGTGTGTGTGTGTACATATACACACACACACACACACATATATATATATATATATATATATATATATATATATATATATATATATATATATATATAAATAATTGGTATAACGAGCGAGATATCACTTCCATAACATCTCATCTAAATTTTTTGGACAAAGTTGCTGTCTCTTAAATTTCTTATTCTTGATCTTGATATTAATTTCTGGCAATATCGTTCAATTGCTTCTTTATAGAAACTGCATAAGTTTTTTCATAATTTTGACCATCCTTTGAAAACACATGTTCCCAGACAGTACCATCCTGCACGTAATACTAGGGATGCAGTTAATTCTAATAGCCATGCCCTTTTCAATCCTAAGACTTAATACTACACAGTATTTAAGAAGTTTAATTCCAACTGCGACCAGATTGTGAAATGATCTTCCTGGGCACTCAGTTATTATTATTACTAGCCAAGCTACAACCCTAGTTGGAAAAGCAAGATACTATAAGCCCAAGGGCTCCAACAGGAAAATAATAGCCCAGTGAGGAAAGGAAATAAGGAAATAAATAAATGATGAGAATAAATTGACAAAATATCATTCTACAAAAAAGTAACAGCGTCAAAACAGATATGTCCTATATAAACTATTAACAACGTCAAAAACAGATATGTCATATATAAACTATAAAAAGACTCATGTCAGCCTGGTCAACATAAAAACATTTGCTCCAACTTTGAACTTTGAAGTTTTACCGATTCAACCACCCGATTAGGAAGATCATTCCACAACTTAGTAACAGCTGGAATAAAACTTCTAGAATACTGTGTAGTATTGAGCCTCGTAATGGAAAAGGCCTGGCTATTAGAATTAACTGCCTGCCTAGTATTACGAACAGGATAGAATTGTCCAGGGAGAAGTGAATGTAATGGATGGTCAGAG
>NC_090769.1:25649797-25659797 GCF_036898095.1 Palaemon carinicauda
TCAAAACAGTTGTTGATTAAGATTTCAAACACTTTCTTTAAATCATGAGACGGTATTAGGCGTACAAATGGACTTGGAAGCTAATAGAACATTTGAGGTGAATGAATGTGAAAGAGATGAAAGTTGTTTAGCGATAAGTAGAATAAGAAAGTTAATCGTACGTAAAGAGATGAAAGTACATGTAGAATAGCGAGAGGTAGAGTAAAAAAAGAAGGGTAATCGTACGTAAAGAGGGGAATGTAGAGTAGGGAAAGGTAGAGTGAGAAAGGTAATCGTAATTTAAGAGATGAAAGTAGAGTGAAGGAAGGTAGAGTAGGAAATCTAATCGTACGTAAAGAGATGAGAGCAGAAGAGCGAGAGGTAGAAAAAGAAAATTAATCGTGCGTAGAGATGAAAGTAGAATAAGGAAAGGTAGAATAAGAAAGTTAATTGTATGGAAAGAAATGAAAGTAGACTAAGGGAAGGTACAGTAAGAAAGGTAATCGCAAGCAAAGAGATGAATGTAGACCAGGGAGAGTAGAATAAGTAAGTTAATCGTACGTAAAGAGATGAAAGTACAATACCGAGAGGTAGAAAAAAGTTAATCTTATGTAAAAAGATGAAAAGAGATGAAAGTAGAATAGCGAGAGGTAGAATAAGAAAGGTAATCGTATATAAAGAGATGAAAGTAGAATAGCGAGAGGTAGAATAAGAAAGGTAATCGTATGTAAAGAGATGAAAGTAGAATATCGAGAGGTAGAATAAGAGAGTTAATCGTACGTAAAGAGATGAAAGTAGAATACCGTGAGGTAGAGAATAGTTAATCTTATGTAAAGAGATGAAAGTAGAATAGCGAGAGGTAGAATAAGAAAGGTAATCGTATGTAAAGAGATGAAAGTAAAATAGCGAGAGATAGAATAAGAGAGTTAATCGTACGTAAAGAGATGAAAGTAGAATACCGAGAGGTAGAGAAAAGTTAATCTTATGCAAAGAGATGAAAATAGAATAGCGAGAGGTAGAATAAGAAAGGTAATCGTACGTAAAGAGATGAAAGCACAACAGCGAGAACTAGAATACTGTAAGACGATACCTTATGAATACTAAATTGCTTGAGTATCTAAACATAAAAGGGATTAAATGTAAAGAAGAAAGGAGAAGTAAATAGACGGAGTGCTGAAAGTATAAAAGCCGAGAGGGAGAAAGCAGAAAATAGAATGGGGGAATAATTAAGAGGTCTTAAAGGACGCAAGAAGATTGAAATGTAAACAAAATTAATAATTTAATAAAAAACGTAGCCCTTTGGAGTATGGGGAGAGATAACTTTATAAATGAAAATAACGGTGAAAGGGAAATAGTAGAGATAGATATTATTACTACTACTACTACTACTACTACTACTACTACTACTACTACTACTACTACTAGCCAAGCTACAACCTTAGTTGGAAAAGCAGGATGCTATAAGGCCTGGTGCTCCCTGTATATCCCAGTGAGGAAAGTAAACAAGGAAAAATAAAATGTTTCAAGAACAGTAGCAACATTATAATAAATATTTCCTATAAAGACTTTAACAAAAGAATAAGAAAAGAAATAATCTGACACACGAATAGAGAAGGTAGAAGAAGATCAAGATATCGAAGAGAAGATACTTGAAATGAATGGAGAGCGAAACTTAATGAGGAGGAAAGAAAAAAAAAGAGTGATTGGATAGACGGGGAATGATAATAGTAGTTTACGAATAGAGTTTTTGAACTTTTATTTACGTTTTAATTAAAATAACTAAAATAAGGTCCAAAGAGATGTATCACGAAAAAGTTGTCGGAAATATTGACATAATAAAGGGTATACCAACATTTTGCCAATTACTGTTTTATTCCATGTTGATGTGAATTAAAGTTATTAAAAAAAATAGATTCATGTTAGTGGCAATTATTTCAGTATTATAAATATTACTTGGTATACGTATGTTTTATATATATATATATATATATATATATATATATATATATATATATATATATATATAATATATATATATATATATATATATATATATATATATATATATATATATATATATATATATATATACAGTATATATATGTATATATATATATGTGTATATATATATATATATATATATATATATATATATATATATATATTTATGTGTGTGTGTATATATATATATTATATATATATATATATATATATATATATATATATTGTATATATATATATATATATTACACACAAAAGCATAAGGGGAAAAGTTTTAATTTATTTCTGTGCTTCTACATTTATTTAACTTTTCCAGACAGCTGTTTCAGTCAATAACTGAAAAACGTCCCCCAAAATGAAAATTTAATGATATTTTGCCTTTGGTGAATGTTCAAGTTTCCTTAGACTATGTCCTCCCCTCCAGGAAGGAGACATTCCACAGCATTCCTCTGGACCTTATTTTGGAGTGTTTGGAATTCAAACTGGAATTTGAAAGCTTCATTGAAGATAGATAGCTTCAGTAGCATTTTCCTGAATATATGTGCAAAATATATTCTAATTTTCCATTGGCTGAATTCACTGTCATTGTCTCTCTAATGTAAGAAAGAGCAAGAATCTGACTCAATATATATATATATATATATATATATATATATATAATATATATTATATATATATATATATATATATATATATATACCGTATTTTCCGTGTGATAAGACGCACCTTTTTTCACGAAAATTGCCCCCCAAAATCACCCTGCGTCTTAACACTTGAGAAAAATTTGTATAAGGGAGTAAGACACCCTTCAAACATCCAACCATTGACATACAAGTACTCAAACTGACAAGAGATATAATATAACCCTAAAATTATCATTCCTGTGTAATAAATTCATTTATTTCTATATTGCACTTCCTTTAAAGAAGTACAGTAGCAATTTTTTTTTTTTTTTTTTTTTTTTTTTTTTTTTTTTTTTTTTTTTTGTAATTAGCTGATGGCTCGCTAACCCCCTTCTACAAGCAAACATGCCAATTAATGGTCTCGTAGCAGACGACGCTATAACATAGTTGTTTATGCAGTATATAAAGTAACAAAATATGAGAAAATAGATATTATCTATTTTCTCATATTTTGTTGATATTTTGTAATAAAGCAATATATTGATAATGATTTTGTTGCCTGAGTTACGAAATAATACAAATAGACAGTTGCTGAATACGACCCTTGGAAAAAACTTCTGTTCGTTGATTGCAGTATTACCAATTTGCAGAAAAGTAACTAGACCTAGAATCACATAAATAGTAGCAAAATTATTTCACCTAAAAGAATGTCTAAATTTCTTTAATCAATAATTACATTTTGTGTGTGAAAATTTCTAGGCTATATGAGGAATTTTGGAAATAGTACTAGAATCTTACCTCTTTAAAAAATTTTTATGCACCTTTGGTAACGCTGCTTTGATGTAAACAACACTTGAAACACCAAACACTCTGACTTAACGTGTAGTTGTGGTGGAAACTAAGACTTCTTTAGTGGTTTCTTATATGAATATGTAATAAAATTGGATAATTGGCATATAGCTAATCAATACTAACACATTTCATTATTCACCCAAAATAAAAAAAAAAGTTACTGTGCAAGACAATAATCACGCTAGAGTCGCTGACCAGGGATTTGTTCTAAGAAATTTTTACAATCCTAATTTTTTTTCTAAAACTACCTTGCTAATTTGAGGGTGCGTCTTACCACTTGTAGCGTCTTATGACACGGGAAATACGGTATATATATATATGTATATATATATATATATATATATATATATATATATATATATTTATATATATATATATATATATATTATATATATATATATGATATGTATACTGCTTATATATATATGCTTATATATGTGTGTGTGTATATATATATATATGTATATATACAGGTATATATATATAAATATATATATGTGTGTGTGCGTGCGCGCGTGCGTGCGTTCGTACGTACTTGTGTATGCAGACACTATATCGGCAATGAAGATATGAGTAGGGAAGTGTGAGGGAAATTTTATTTAGTGTTATCAATATGAAGGTTAATATCAATACCGTTAAGTCTGTTATTTAAGGTAATGGTTGCTAGGTAGCAGCGACTGGGGTTCGAGTCCCATTCAAACTCGTTAGTTTTTTGTTCGCTGCATTCTTTGCGTCCTTGTGAGCTAAGGATGGGGTTTTAGGAGAGCCAATGGGTCTATCTGCTGAGTCATCAGTAGCCATTGCCTGGCCCTGCTTGGTCCTAGATTGGCTGGAGAGGGGGCTTGGGTGCTTTATCATATGTATATATGGTCAGTCTCTAGGGCATTGTCCTGCTTGATAGGGCTATGTCACTGTCCTTGTATCTGCCATTCATGAGCGGCCTTTAAATCTTTAAAGAGGAATTGAAGTCTATTGTGAATGCAAATCCATCTCAAATATTACTTTGTAAATGAGTCAGTTCGATGAGAGAGAGAGAGAGAGAGAGAGAGAGAGAGAGAGTTCATTTATGGAGAAAAACTCCATGAATCTGTTTTGCGAGAGGATTAAAATCTCGAAGATCAAGTTACTCCTTCTGCTCAAGGTAGAGATTGTCGACTTCGATACTCCGAGAAAACCTCCCTTACAGCTACAAGGAGGCGCGGTGACCTTCCCCCTCCCTCCACCCCCTCCCTATCCTTCCTCCTCCTCCTCCTTCACCTACTCCTCCTCTTCTCCTTCTTCCATCTCTAAACTGGACATCAAGCTGCAACCCTACATTCCTCCTCCTCCTCCCCCCTCCTCTCGTCCGCCTTCTCGCAACTGCCTCAATCGATTTTAGCAGGAGTGAAACGACCAGTTACTCTATTTCTGACTTTTTGCAGGGACCTCCTCCGCAACTTTCCATTTGCTCTGCATGTCGGCAAGGCATCGAGGGAAGTTCGAAATGGCGTATATCCCGAGAAAAGACGCAGCTTAAACAATGGCGATTGACGTAAAACTAGAGCGTAGGCGTTGCGTAAATTCCCAGTTGAAGGTTTGGCAACCGTAGATTGTAGGCCTCCGTGCAAGCGGAGTTTGGGGGAGGATGGCGGATGTACGTTGCTTCATATTTTTTATTCCCTCTCTCCTTAGTATGCAAATGCATTTTTCATAGTTCCCGAAGGCGGACAGAGAAGCTGCCAAACAGTATTTTGTCTCTGCTTAGTACAGATTTCCTATCTAGACCTGTTTACTCGTTTCAAGTTGATTTTAATCTCTTTTATAAAGTTTGGAAGATCAGGTCGCGTTTAAAATCCAGGTGAGCGCAAGAACTTAGGCTGTGGTCGGTTAAGAGTAAATAGATTAAAGCTTAGAGACTGACAGACAGGCAGGCATAGAGGCGGGTAAAGGGGGGGGGGGGAGGGTAAATAGCACAAGTGGAATGAAGATGATGAGGGGTAAAGAGGTTTGTATTATTATTATTATTATTATTATTATTACTCACTTCCTTGGCTACAACCTTAGTGGGAAAAGCAGGTGATGCTATAAGCCCAAGGGCTCCACAGAGAAATATAACCCGCTGAGGAAAGGAAATAAGTAAAATTCAAGAGTTATTATTACTTGCTAGACTACAACCCCAGTTGGAAAAGCAGGATGCTATAATCCAAGGGCTGTAACAGAGAAATATAACTCAGTTAGGAAAGATAGATAAACTTCAAGGGGTTGTTATAATTATTACTTGCTAGGTTATGGCCCAGGTCCTTTCCTCACTGGACTATTTTTCCTTGTTGGAGCCCTTGGGCTTTTAGCATCCCAATAACAATTTTGATATCCCTGTGTATGTCACCAGAACTGATACCGGTTATATCAATCAAAACGCGAAAATTAACAAGCAGAAGTGAAGATTTATGTGTCAGATTAAATACGACAGAGGCGAAGACACATGAATTATGCATTGAAACAAGTGATTAAAACGCGAGTTCTCATTACTGATTGCTGTCTAATATTGTCAGCATCGAAGGAGAATGGAATGTCTGTATTTTTACCCGTACAGACAAATGTACAGACCAACCTGGTGCTTTCAATGCGATGTCAATGGTATGATTGCTTGAATCTCTGCTGTTAATATCCTTGGCAGGAGGCTCTCTCTCTCTCTCTCTCTCTCTCTCTCTCTCTCTCCTCTCTCTCTCTCTCTCTCTCTCTCTCATACAGGCACGCAACAGAATATCTACGAATATACATATATACATACTGTATACTTAGATTTTTACATTTCTTGTGTCAATATTTCTCTCTCTCTCTCTCTCTCTCTCTCTCTCTCTCTCTCTCTCTCTCTCTCTCTCTCTCTCTCTCTCTCTCTCTATCACACACACACACACAGGCACGCACAGAATATGTAGATATTCACAAATACCTATACTTAGATTTTTCTTGTATTTTTTTTTCATTTGTGTCATTGTTTTCTCTCTCTCTCTCTCTCTCTCTCTCTCTCTCTCTCTCTCTCTCTCTCTCTCTCTCTCTCTCTCTTCTCTCTCTCTCTCTCTCTCTATTTGTAAGTTTCCTTAGCATTTCAAGAAGTGAAAAATAATAGCAAAAGTCTTGTATACAACTTCTATTCCCTCATCTGAGTATATTCGATAGACAAGATAGACATTGAAATTGCTTTTTTATTCAAGAGTAATCATTATTCCCACCTTGGCCGACATGTCAAACAGTCAACTACGAACTCTTGCAATTGGAGACGAAACATTTATTACATTGTCAGTAGCCATCGGCTAGTTTTCGAAATCGCGTCTCTATAGATGTTGATTCCGAAGGTTTCATGCTGTGTCTAATGAAATGTCCGGATGCGCCAGTTTAGGTGATAACTGAGAGGCGAAGTGAATGCATCTAAACTTTATTAAACAAGCATTGAGCCTAAATACTAGGACTTGCAAGCAAGAACGACCTCTCCCCCCCCCCTCCACAAAAAAAGGTATGAACTTCATTCTATTGGTAAGGGTAGAAAAGACTCTTCAGCTATAGTAAGCAGCGACTCTCGGCGAAGGACAATCCTAAATAAGATAGGTATGAACTCCATTCTCTTGGTAAGGGTAGAAGAGACTACCTAGCTATGGTAAGCAGTTCTTCTAGAAGGACACGCCTAAATGAAACCATTGTTCTCTAGTTCTTGGTAGGGCCATAGCCTCTGTACCATGGTCTTTCACTGTCTTGGGTCCTTTCCGTTGCTCGGACAGTATCACATTGGATCCTTCGCTCTGATTACGGCTCATTTTCCCTTTACCTACTCATACACGGAATAGTCTGGCCTATTTTTTCCACGGTCTCGTCTGTCCTCATCCACTTGACGAGTCTGAGATTACCCCCAAAATTTTTTTTGCACCTAATGGGGTAATTTTTAGTTGCTACTTTCCTCTTGGCAAGGGTAGAATAGACTATTTAGTTGTGGTAAGCATCTCTTCTAGAAGGACACGAAAATCAAACCATTGTTCTCCAATCTTGGGTAGTGTCATAGCCTCTGTACCATGGCCTTCCACTGTCTTATGGTGGAGTTCTCTTGCTTGAGGTAACACACTGGATTATAAAGATATCCTCCTAGTGACAACTAACCAGAGAAGAAACATGGTCTCTCTGCATCCTCCTAGCCTGACGAGGGATTCAGCCGAGTTTTGGCTGGTTTCGTATACTATGATATTATTTTCTTCCTCCTCTTCTTCTACTAAGGCATTTCCCGCTATGCAGCGTCGCTATATCTTGAAAGCTGTTTCCAATTCCTTTTGTCTCCGATGTCCTCCGCTGTGAGATCTTTCTCCTCCATATCTGCTGTTACACACTCCATCCACCTTCTCTTTGGTGTCCCCTTCCTCCTCCTACCTGGAACATCCACCTCCAACACCTCCTCCCAACATACTCCTGGTCTCTCCTCATTACGTGGCCAAACCAGTCTTCTTCTTCTTTGTCTGCACTTTTTCCCACTTCTATGTGGGGTCGATGTTTCTGGCCATCGTGCTCCATCTACCGCTGTCTCACACCTTATCACCGGTCAATCCCTTTGATCGAAGGTTATCCTTGATACAGTCCATCCACCTTCACTTCGGTCTCCTTCTCCTCGTTCCCCGTACCTCCATTTCCATCACTCTCCTCCCAATATGCTGTTCATCTCTTCTCATGACATGGCCATACCACCTCAGTATACTTTCCTGGATCTTATCTGATAGCTAATATTATTACTGAATTTATTAATCCCTTTGATCGAAGGTCATCCATGATACAGTCCATCCACTTTCGCTTTGGTCTCCCTCTCCTTCTCGTTCCCTGTACCTCCATTTCCACCACTCTCCTCCCAATATACTGTTCATCTCTTCTCATGACATGACCATACCACCTCAGTCTACTTTCTTGAATCTTATCTGATAAAGTAGACTGAGGTGGTATGGTCATGTGGAGTCTTTTTTTGATTTTCTCTGACACCTCTGTAACATTTGTTGTTCCCCCTTACCGAGTCATTCCTAAACTTATCCAGTCTCGTGATCCCAAACTAGGATATTATGATGACAAATAATACTTGTCGCAATCATGCACCGTCGGCATTTAGCGACGGCGTGATTAGATTTAGATTGCTCTCGCAACTTATTTCCTTGGAAATATTCATCGTCGATCGAGGGACGTTCTTTGCGCAGAAATGGGAAATGTTTCGTCTCTCGGGTGTAGAGGAGCAGAGAGGAGGGATGAACGAGTAGGCGTCGATGATGATGAGGAGGATAATATTACTAATGATGACCATTTTTCGTAGTGCCGTTATATATATATATTATATATATATATATTATATATATATATATATATATATATATATATACTACTCTCTCTCTCTCTCTCTCTCTCCTCTCTCTCTCTCTCTCTCTTCTCTCTCTCTCTCTCTATTATATATATATATACTATATATATATATATATATATATATATATATATATATATATATATATATATACACACTTTCCGGTCATGCTTAGTGACATTGCCAGACGTATGAGCACTCGGTCTCTCCCCGTCCCTCAGGTTGTGGGAGAGTGAGTAGTCATACCCTGGTGAGAGCTGTTACCCCCAAGAGGTTATACTGTGTGTGTGTGCATTATCTAATTATTTAGCTCTTATTTTTGACGGGTCGCGTACACTAGTTAATAAGATTAAATGAGATCCCCTCAAGTGGACCAAATGAGAGTGGATTTGAAAGACCTCCAAAATATGAATGAAAATTATTATTATTATTATTATTATTATTATTATTATCTGACAGGTAGCGTACACTAGTTAATAAGATTAAATGAGATCCATCAAGTGGACCAAATGAGAGTGGATTTGAAAGACATCCAAAATATGAATAAAAATTATTATTATTATTATTATTATTATTATTATTATCTCTGACCGGTTGCGTACACTAGTTAATAAGATTAAATGAGATCCATCAAGTGGACCAAATGAGAGTGGATTTGAAAGACCTTCAAAATATAAATAGAAATATATCATGAATATGATATTGTTGATACATGACGATTGATTTTACAAATAACTGTAGCGTAGATTCTAGAACGAAAGACTTCTAGGCCTAGAGAGAGAGAGAGAGAGAGAGAGAGAGAGAGAGAGAGGAGAGAGAGAGAGAGAGAGGACATTCTAATCAAATCACCACCGTTTCTCTCACTTTTTCTCCCATTTTAGACACCAGTGAAAACACCAAAAAAATGAGAGAAAAGAACAGAGATCTCAAGAGACAGTACTGGGAAATGTACAAAAGAAAGTAAAGAAAGTAGGGAAAGTAAAATGTCTCGGAGTTGCCAACTTTTATTCCATTTTCATTTTTTTATAAAGTTCATAAATTACATAAATGATTTCTTTTCATTTATCATAAAAGCTTGATCAGTGATCAATTTTTATTTCCATTTTTATTTTTTTTATAAGTTCATAAATTACATAAATGATTTATTTTTCATTATCAAAAAAGGCTTGATCAGTTGCCAACTTTTATT
>NC_090769.1:25664797-25682297 GCF_036898095.1 Palaemon carinicauda
CATAGGAATAAATGAGTGAAGATGCAAACATTTTTTTTTAAGGAAATGACTTATTGAATGAGGAAACGGTTTCAGGAAGGAACAGGAAGCATGAAAAAATGCAGAGGGGAAATTGAAAGAAAAAAATTTTTTTTTTTTTTTTTTTTACTCATTGCATGATGAAACTGCTTCAGAGAGGAACAGGAAACATGAAAAAATGCTGAAGGGAAATTAAAGATAAAAACGAAAAGATAGCTGTGCCCTTAAAAATAACCGCAATTTTAATCGGAAATCCTCCGTTAAAATATTTTGTTCTTAGCCGTATTTCAGTAAAATACAGGCGACCGTAATTTTACCATACTGTGTTGTTATCTTTTACGGGTTGGTGACCGTAATATCACTCAGGTTTTAAAACGGTAAATGTCTGGCAACAATTATGCCATGATTTTTACCGTTTGTTTACGGAAAAAAATTATTTGGAAATTCTTGACCTATTGCATGAGGAAACGGATTCAGGGAGGAACAGGAAACTGAAAAAACAGACGAAAAGATATCGGTGCATAAGAAACGATAGACGATCCGTAATATAAACTATATAACTTTGTCAAAATAATTGCAAAATTCGTTCTCATGTTTATTGGAGACTGCAATGAATAGAGAACAAAGATAATTGCGGAAAGCAATCAGGGAGGTAAATTCATAAGCTTAGATTTTCGACAGAATATCACGTATCAAATTCGCTTGTATATATCTCTGGAGAAAAGCTGATTTGGTAGCCAAGAATAGTATTTGAATTGTTCATCACAGGCAATGTAATCTCTTCTCGTTATTACTTATTTTAAAAAAGTCAGTACTGTCTTTACTTGAAATCAAATAATATTTTTAATCATGAAGTGTCATTTGCCATTGTTTTCTTTTCTTGGGTAGTGTCATAGCCTGTGTACTAATTCTTCCAGCAGTACTGTCTTTACTTGGAATCAAATAATATTTGTAGTGTCATGAAGTGTCATTTGCCATTATTTTCTTTTCTTGGGTAGTGTCATAGCCTGTGTACTAATTCTTCCAGCTGTACTGTCTTCACTTGAAATCAGATAATATTTGTAGTGTCATTAAGTGTCATTTGCCATTGTTTTCTTTTCTTGGGTAGTGTCATAGCCTGTGTACTAATTCTTCCAGCAGTACTGTCTTTACTTAGAATCAGATAATATTTGTAGTGTCATGAAGTGTCATTTGCCATTGTTTTCTTTTCTTGGGTAGTGTCATAGCCTGTGGACTAATTCTTCCAGCAGTACTGTCTTTACTTGAAATCAAATGATATTTGTGGTGTCATTAAACGTCAGACTTACAGACTTATCCTTTGCCATTGTTCTCTTCTTGGGTAGTGTCATAGCCTGTGTACTAATTCTTCCAGCAGTATTGTCTTTACGTGAAATCAAATAATATTTGTAGTGTTATTAAACATCAGACTTAGAGACTTATCACTTGCCATTGTTCTCTTTTCTTGGGTAGTGTCATAGCCTGTTTACTAATTCTTCCAGTAGTACTGTCTTTACTTGAAATCAAATGATATTTATAGTGTCATTAAACGTCTGACTTACAGACTTATTTGCTATTGTTCTCTTTTCTTGGGTAGTGTCATAGCCTGTGTACTAATTCTTCCAGCAGTACTCTCTTTACTTGAAATCAAATTATATTTTTAGTGTTATTAAACGTTTGACTTACAGACTTATCATTTGCCATTGTTCTCTTTTCTTGGGCAGTGTCATAGCCTGTGTAGGCTACTAATTCTTCCAGCAGTACTGTCTTTACTTGAAATCAAATGATATTTGTAGTGTCATTAAACCTCGGACTTTCAGACTTATCATTTGCCATTGTTCTCTTTTCTTGGGTAGTGTCATAGCCCGTGTACTAATTCTTCCAGCAGTACTGTCTTTACTTGAAATCAAATGATATTTTCAGTGTCATTAAACGTCTGACTTACAGACTTATTTGCCATTGTTCTCTTTTCTTGGGTAGTGTTATAGCCTGTGTACCAATTCTTCCAGCAGTACTGTCTTTACTTGAAATCAAATATTTGTAGCGTCATTTAATGTCAGACTTACAGACTTATTTGCCATTGTTCTCTTTTCTTGGGTAGTGTTATAGCTTCTGTACCAATTCTTCCAGTGTTGGGTTAGAGTTCTATCGTTTGAGGATGCACTTAGGCACACTGTTCTGTCTGATTCCTTGTTTCCTTTCCTCATTGGTATATTTTCCTTGTTGGAGCCCTTGGGCTTGTAGCACCCTGCTTTTCCAACTTTGGTTAAACCTTTGCTAACAACAACAACAACAACAACAACAATAATGATAATAATAATAATGTAATGAAATGAGACATACGAATACATGATATGAAATATCACCCCAAATTGGTCATAAATTTCATAAATTTCCAGTATTTCGTGAAATTTAGATAAACGTTGCATGATTGTGATATAAAGATTCAAATTACACAACAGTTCTGTAAAATTACAACACAATATCATTTTATTATCAATCTATTCACATTCGTATAACGTCTAATTTTTTTTTTTTTTTTTTTTTTTTTTTTTGCTAACAATCAATTACAGAAAATACCATTACTACTTTACAATCAATTTCATTCCTATCAACCGTTGAAATCATTGGCTAATGATTGTTTGTTACGTATTCAACTTCGTGAAATGTTTGAAACACTATGATTAAGTGTCATAAACTTTCCCCTGCTTCCTCCTTCAGTCATAAAAAGTCTTAGCGGATACACCCAAGATTTTATCATTAGAAAGTTTTTTTAAAAAGAAATCTTCCTAAAAACCTAAATTCATATGATTTATAAATTTCCATTCTGGATCTCATTGCAATTCGCACAATCTACCTTTTTTCGAATAATATTTCCATTACTAGCTGAACTCGGTTGAGTCCCTTGTCAGGCAGGGAAGAACGTAGAGAGGAGAGGTCCCCTTTTCTGTTTCATTTGTTTGGTGTTGGCTATCCCCCCCCCCTAAATTGGGGGAATTCCCTTGGTATATGTATGTATGTACTACTACTTTCTAAATGTATTGTACACTTAAAAAATTTCATTAAAAAACGGTAAATGCCTGACAACATTTATTCCAGGTTTCTTACCGTTTTAAAAACCGATATATTGACGTAAAGGAGTGATATTATTGTCACCAACCCATGAAAGATAATATCAAAGTAAGGTAAAATTACGGTAGCCTGTATTTTACTGAAATACGGATGAGGAATGTATATTTTTTACGGAGAATTTCCGATTAAAATTACTGTTTTTTTTAACATTGTACATTCTGTGACATAATCGTATAGGTTTTTTTTTTCCTGCAAGGATCGATCAAGAAGTCTTTAGCCGATATTCAGTCATGTAAAATTATTTTTATTAATATTAATTGCGTATCTCTAGTGTAAAAGCACAGTGCATAGGCCAAGGTTCTTTCTCACCTACGGGCTGCCAACGCAAGAGGCCGTGGCCCCCTTAAAGGTTTAAAGGCCGCTCATGAATGTCAGAGGCCAGGGGCACTGACATTGCCCACACTAGCAGGACAATGCCATAGCAATTGATCATATATTATATAAGCCCCTAGCTTCCTCTCCACCCAAGCTAGGACCAAGGAGTGCCAGGCAATGGCTGCTGATAACTCAGCAGATAGACGAATAGGCTCTCCCAAACCCCCCAATCTTAGCTTACAAGGATGGTAAGGTTGCAGACAGTAATGGCACTAACGAGACTGAGAAGGACTCGGAACCCTCCCCCCCCCCCCCCCCTCCCTTGGACTGGAAAACGCCAGGCAGAGACGTTACCAATCAGGCCGCAACAACCCCTATTATAAAGATGATGTCAATCTTAAACGAGCGAACGAACGAAAGCCAGAGTTTCGTAACTTCAAGTTTAAAATCGTAAATAGGGGCAGGGCGAGGGGAAATGTATCCCTAAGAGAAGGATATACTGTATGTTTTCTTCATTACTTGCCGAAGTAGTAATTGCATGTTTATGTTTCATTGTATAAAAAAAAAAAATACTTAAATCGCATCAATAGGGTAAAGTTTCACACATTCCTAGAATGTCCTTAAAGAGTCAATGTATGTGTACACATTGTGTTTCATTATATAGAAAAAAAATTACATAAATCACATCAATAGGGCGAAGTTTTACACATTCATAGGAATGTCCTAAAAGAATCACCCTTAATGGAAGAAGTGCAATCAAGAAAATATTAATAATAAAAAAAGGGGCGCATTATTATTATTATTATTATTATTATTATTATTATTATTATTATTATTACAATAATTGGAAAAGCAAGATGCTATAAGCCCAAGGGCTCCAACAGGGAAAAATAGCGCAGTAAGGAAAGGAAACAAAGAAATAAAAAAAACTACAAGCGAAGTAACAAACGTCAAAATAAAGTATAGTAAGACAGTAACCACATAAAATTAGATCTTTTATATGTAAAATATAGAAAAATAATAAAATAAAACAGGGGAGAGGGAAATAAGATAGAATAGCGTGCCCTAGTGCACCCTAAGGCAAAAGAACTCTAATTCAAGACAGTGGAAGGTCATGGTATATAGGCTATGGCACTATAGTCAATTTCTTTTAGCGATGCAGATTTGCACCGACTCGCAGCGGTGCTCTTTTAGCTCGGGAAAGTTTCCTGATCGCTGATTGGTTGGACGAGATAATTCCAACCAATCAGCGATCAGGAAACTTTTCCGAGCTAAAAGGGCACCGCTGCGAGTCGGTGCAAATCTGCCTCGATAAAAGAAATGGACTATAGGCACTACCATAGTGCAGAAACTACTTTCCTACTGCTATTCTTGATCATGAACAGTGGTGCTTACAACTTTTTTTTACTGATAATAAAAAGAATGTTCCTCAGAATGGATTGTCATGAAGACAGAGTCGTTTATGGAAAGTCTTTAGTCATGCAACAAGCTATTTTCCCTTTATGGTCAAAGGCAATTATCATATGAAATGCGGCAGCCATAGAATATCGCTGTTTCTTGAAGGGCCAACGCATATCGTTTATAAAGATAATATTGTAATAAATAGAACCAGTCGAAGTGGGTGGGGGCATTGATGAAAATGTTTTTGTTATGAGTGCAGCTATTTCCCTTGTAAGCTAACATGAGCAAATATTTTTATGTTCAACAGGCTGACATAAGTCATTTTATAGTTTGTGTATGAATTATCTGTTTTAATGTTGTTAATGTTTTTTTTTAAATATTTTATTTTAATTTTTCATTCTTCTTATATCGTTTATTTATTTCCTTGTTTCTTTTCCTCACTGGGCTAATTTTCCCTTTTGGAGCCCTTGAGCTTATAGCATCTTGCTTTTCCAACTAGGGTTGTAGCTTGGGTAGTAATAATAATAATGATAATAATATTAAAGGTGTAAAGTTTTAAACGTCGCGCAATGAATAGCAGAAGCAAGAGGACAATGTCACTGTCCCTTGCCTCTGCCATTCATGAGCAGACTTTAAACCTTTAAGGAATTATACTTTTGAGTCAAAGGATTTCCGAGATTGCTGCATGAATACATGTTTTGTATTGCGAAACCTTATCGATCTTATGTGAAAGTTAAAAAAGCGAGCAATTTATTAAAATATATTTTCAAGTTTTGCAGGGAAGTAAATACGCAAGTATTGGAATTGGATGAAATGAAATGACAAAATAATTATACTCAAGATTGATAAACTATGTATTTCAGATTGTCTTTTATAAATGGTTCGCGTTATATCTATATTGTCTGAAGATTGAAAAGTACTTTTAAACGTAGCTTTCGCATATTGACAACCGTACTATGTAATGTTAACTACAATCTGATTTCTTGTATGCATCATAATGTATTAAAAAGAACATTAAGATTAACTACAGTAAGAATTCTTGTATGCATCATAATGTATTAAAAAGAACATTAAGATTAACTACCGTAAGAATTCTTGTATGCATCATAATGTATTTAAAAACCCATTAAGATTAAGTACAGTAAGAATTCTTGTATGCATCATAATGTATTTAAAAACATATTAAGATTAACTAAATTAAGAATTCTTGTATGCATCATAATGTATTTAAAAACCCATTAAGATTAACTACAGTAAGAATTCTTGTATGCATCATAATGTATTTAAAAACATATTAAGATTAACTAAATTAAGAATTCTTGTATGCATCATAATGTATTTAAAAATCCATTAAGATTAACTACAGTAAGAATTCTTGTATGTATCATAATGTATTTAAAAACCCATTAAGATTAACTACAGTAAGAATTCTTGTATGCATCATAATGTATTTAAAAACATATTAAGATTAACTAAATTAAGAATTCTTGTATGCATCATAATGTATTTAAAAACCCATTAAGATTAACAACAGTAAGAATTCTTGTATGCATCATAATGTATTTAAAAACCCATTAAGATTAACAACAGTAAGAATTCTTGTATGCATCATAATGTATTTAAAAACATATTAAGATTAACTAAATTAAGAATTCTTGTATGCATCATAATGTATTTAAAAATCCATTAAGATTAACTACAGTAAGAATTCTTGTATGTATCATAATGTATTTAAAAACCCATTAAGATTAACTACAGTAAGAATTCTTGTATGCATCATAATGTATTTAAAAACATATTAAGATTAACTAAATTAAGAATTCTTGTATGCATCATAATGTATTTAAAAACCCATTAAGATTAACAACAGTAAGAATTCTTGTATGCATCATAATGTATTTAAAAACCCATTAAGATTAACAACAGTAAGAATTCTTGTATGCATCATAATGTATTAAAATCCCATTAAGATTAACTACAATCTGAGTTGCATGCATCATAATGTAAGTGTCGAACGTTTACTATGTGCCATAGACCAGTCCAAGTGTTTTTTTCCGAACAAGTTGTTAAAGGTATGTTTTATCGCTTTTATATTTCTTGTTCGCTGGTCAGGCATAGAAGATCCTTAATACAAGTAGAAAGACATATCACAGGTAAGAGAGTAGGAAATTTCACTGAAAAGTCCTTAGTCAGAATGTCTGCGTTTAGGTACCCTGACACTTGCACGACTTTTTGCCACGAATTTGTCGTGGCAAGTCGTGACCTGTCCACATTGACACGAACTGGCACGACGAGTTCATGCATAGTTTGTGCACTTCCTGCATCGTCCCGACGAGTTCACGAACAGTTGGCGCATAGTTCACGACCCAGTCACGAAATTTTGAACATTTCAAAATTCTCGTCACATGCCACGATGTCACGACGGGTTTACAAACAATTCACGCCAGTTCACGACTCGAGTCGTGACAATGCGTGCCACAAATTCGTGCAAGTGTCAGCCTGGCTTTAATCAATATTTCGTTTTATATAAAGCATATCTTAAATTTGTCAAATCGTTATTGTTTTCACTGAAAAGAATGTGTAATTTCCCATCTATTATGTTTGGTTTGACATAATTATTCACTAAAGCCTACTTTTAACTTTTATATACATTTTTAGTATAATTGTTAGACTTGTTATCAATAGCCACTATATCTGGTGATATATTTCTTTCCGGACAGGCTCACCTCTCCTTGTCCCTTGGGTAAGGGCGGCGGGAGAGTAGTCATATCCTGGTGAGGGGGTTTTGTTATCAATATCCACTATTTCTAATGATATATATCTTTCCGGTCACGCCTAGCTTTCTCCATCCTTGGGTAGTGGGAAAAAGGAGTAGCCATACCCTGATGTAGGGTGGGGTAGCTTTGTGTGTGTGCATATCTAAATATTTAGCCGCAATTATTGACTGGTCGCGTACACTAGTAACGAATAACAGAATTGGTGTAAGCGAAGTTATGTGATGAATAAAAACACAGAAACTTGATTCACCCGATACTAACGTTCCCTTGAACGGGGGGGGGGGGTTTACCCTAGGTCATATCCATTTTGAAAATATGTTTACATTGCTTATCAAGACCGACCAACCCTTCCTAACACACTAGTTGTTGTGACACTCATCATTCTTTCTCTTCCATTTATTCTTTTATACTTTAAACGCTCTCAAGTATTGTTTAGAGTTTGTGACATCCATACTATATGTATTGTCTTTGGACGCCTTATTATTCACGGTACTTTGGATTATTTTGGAGACATTCGAGCGTCGCAAGGGTTTGTGTGTTGGAGGTTATGCAGTTAATAGTCGCGCTTTCAATAGATTTTTATTTTCTTTTTTTTATATATACAAATATATATGTGTGTATCGTTGGTGGTCCAATCAATGAAATTAAGCCATATATGACATATCTGTTTTTGACATTGTTAATAGTTTATATAGGACATATCTGTTTTGACGCTGTTACTGTTTTTAGAATGATATATTGTTAATTTATTCTCATCATTTATTTATTTCCTTATTTCCTTTCCTCACTGGGCTATTTTTCCCCATTGGAGCCTTTGGGCTTATAGCATCTTGCTTTTCCAATTAGGGTAGTAGCTTGGCTAGTAATAATGATAATAATAATGATATTTCTGTGCAGTACTTGGAAAAGTAACTAAGCTGGAAATATCTGTTGAGCATCCATGAGAACAGGGCTTGGAATCTCCACTGAAACCGAACACAGTAGATGTCCTCTACATACTTCATCGGTGCATAATTTAGTTAGCAATTTTGGCAATTGCATAATGCTGCAAGAGATTTGATCATAAGAGTAGCTGAAAATGTACCTGTGGAAAGTGTGTGTGTGTGTGTGTGTGTGTGTGTGTGTGTGTGTGTGTGTGTGTATGTGTGTGTGTAAGTGTGTCAATGAGGTGGTTATTGCGAATATGTCATTATACACTTTTGGCTTAAATTGAACAAATGATTCTCATGACACGTAAAGCCAAGACTGTAAGGCAAGATCAAGTGACAGACAGACAGATAGACAGACGAATTGCAAGTCCCGGATGGAATGACAAAAAGGGAGGAAAGGAGAGGAGAGGTAGGAGGCCGTGTTGGAGTACCGAGGAGGAGGAGGAGGAGGAGGAGAATGGGTCAGAGGGCGCAAAGGGGCAGTACTTTATTCAAGTCAGACTTATCGACCCAGTTGTCTGAAGGAGAAGAAAAGAAGGAGCTGCAGTGGCCTAGAGAGAGAGAGAGAGAGAGAGAGAGAGAGAGAGAGAGAGAGAGAGAGAGAGAGAGAGAGAGAGAGAGAGAGAGAGAGAGAGAAATGTATGGGTGAAGAGAGAGGTACTTTATCGATGCAAGATGGAGGCTGGTTATAAGGGAATGAGAAGTGAATGAGGTGGAAGAGGTGGAGGAAGATAAGGAGAGGAGAAAGAGAGATATATATGAATGGGAGGAAGAGGAGAATGAGGGAAAGATATGGTTAGGTGGAGGGAAGATTGATCGGCTTTCGACGTCGAGGTAAGTAGTAGAAGATGTCTTGCATCAGTGGGGAGATTTGCAAAGAATATTCTGAGGGAGATTGAACAATTTCTTATTTTCTGTCTGATGTTTACATTGATGTTTTGCAAGAAATTTCCATTACCTGTGAAAAATCTGTTTTGATTTTGGATAGAATTAAAGATAACTCCTTTTTGCCTGATGTTTACAGTGATGTTTTTGCAAAAATGTTCCATTAACCGTGAAAATTTTTTTTTTTTTATTTAGATAAAATTACAGATAACTCCTTTTTGCCTGATGTTTACAGTGATGTTTTTGCAAAAATGTTCCATTAACCGTGAAAAACTTTTTTTTTTTTATTTAGATAAAATTACAGATAACTCCTTTTTGCCTGATGTTTACAGTGATGTTTTTGCAAAAATGTTCCATTAACCGTGAAAAACTTTTTTTTTTTTTATTTAGATAAAATTACAGATAACTCCTTTTTGCCTGATGTTTACAGTGATGTTTTTGCAAAAATGTTCCATTAACCGTGAAAAAACTTTTTTTTTTTTTTTTGGATAAAACTAAAGACAATTCATAGTTGGGAGGGATGTTTTTGCAAAAATGTTCCATTAATCATTATGGAATACCTGTGTTTTGTTTTTGTAGAAAATAGATAAAAAATCAAAAGCTAAATTAAGAATAATTGGCAAATTAATTGTAATGCTAAATATTAAAAGAGACTTGTAAATGTTTTTGTTTACATTGTTTTTGCAAGATTGTTCCATTAACCGGGGAAACCTGTGTTTTGTTTTTAAAGAAAATTAAAGACAACTAATAAAGCAATTGTATTAAGCATGTCCTGCTAATATCAAAAGAATCCTGTAATGATTTGCGAAATAATGGGATTGAAAAAAAAAATCTTGCTAAATGCAGGGAATTAAATAAAAAAAAAAAGTCATGCGAAATACCGTTAATTAAATTTTATTAAAATCTTGCGAAATACAGGTAATAATTTGTTTTTTAATTCTTGCGAAATGCAGGGAATTAGATTAAAAAAGGGCTTATGGAAGACTGGGAAGTAAATTGAAAAAAAAAATAAAATGCGAAATACAGGTAATTAACTTTTTATACATTATTACGAAATACGGGTATTGAATTTTTGGAAATTGACGCGAAATACAGGGAGCTAAATATTTTTTTCTTAATCTTGCTAAATACTGGTAATTAAATAAAAACAATTTTTGCGAAATACAAAGAATTATATAGAAAAAGGTTTTGAACAATCATCATAAAAGTAATTTTCTTCACATTAATATGTATTGACGACGGAAAAATACGTATTTATAATTGTTTTTAAAGATTAAAGAGCATGATACGAGAGTAGACAAGCTCCTCTGTCCCCATACACCTGACAATACAGATTACCAAACAATTGTTCTTCGCCCAAGGGGTTGACTACTGCACTGTAAATGTTCAGTGGCCACTTTCCTCTTGGTAAGGGTAGAAGAGACTCTTTAGCTATGGTAAGCTGTTCTTCTAGGACAAGGACACTCCAAAGTCAAACCATTGTTCTCTAGTCTTGGGTAGTGCCATAGCCTCTGCTACATGGTCTTCCACTGTCTTTGGTTAGAGTTCTCTTGCTTGAGGGTACACTTGGCCACACTTGGCCACACTATTTTATCTTATTTCTATTCATCTTGTTTTGTATAAGTTTTCGTAGTTTATATAGTAAATATTCATTTTGATGTTACTGTTCTTAGAATATTTTATTTTTCCTTTTTTCCTTTCCTCACAGAGCTATTTTCCCTGATGGAGCCCCTGGGGTTATAGCATCCTGCTTTTCCAACTAGGGTTGTAGCTTAGCAAATAATAATAATAATGATAAAAGAAAATGAGGAATCCTGACGCTGTCCATTAATCTAACAGGTGCCTGCTTTTATCTCTCATTGTATCTTACTCGAGAGACAGTTTCTTCATCTGGCGTCTTAAGTGATGTTTATTTATAATAATAATAATAATATAATGATAGTAATAATAATAATAATAATGATTCAGGATAATGATAGTAATAAGGACAAGAAAAATTTCCGTAAGTAAACATATTGATGAGTTAACAGAAGCACATACTCTCTCTCTCTCTCTCTCTCTCTCTCTCTCTCTCTCTCTCTCTCTCTCTCTCTCTCTCTCTATATATATATATATATATATATATATATATATATATATATATATATATACACATACACACACACGTAGTACGCTGAACCTCGCTTAATACATTACTCCACTCACCTCCCTCTTGCAAGCACTCCAGTGAATAAGCTCACTCACACATAAACACACGTTTGTCTTACCATTAATGCTGACATGACCACACGACGTGATCCTTGGCAAAAGTATCATTTGGTGTATCAGCAACAAGCAATTTATTGAGGTGGAAAAAAGTAATGAATTCAAATTCCCTTTAGTTTTTATCATCTGTAAATTCTTCCTTTGAATGTAAATGGGGAATGAAAGTCGAGGAGAAAGTTAATTGAACTGTTTATAAAGAAGAGCTAGCTAATAAAACTGTCTATATAAAGTAAAGGAGTTAGCTAATTAAACGGTTTATAAAGAGGTGTATAGGAGTTAGCTAATTGAACTCTTTATAAAGAGAAGTATAGGAGTTAGCTAATTGAACTGTTTATAAAGAGAAGTTTAGGAGTTAGCTAATTGAACGGTTTATGAAGAGAAGTATAGGAGTTAGCTAACTAAACGGCTTATAAAGAGGTGTATAGGAGTTAGCTAATTAAACTGTTTATAAAGAGAAGTATAGGAGTTAGCTAACTAAACGGCTTATAAAGAGGTGTATAGGAGTTAGCTAATTAAACTGTTTATAAAGAGAAGTATAGGAGATAGCTAATTGAACGGTTTATAAAGAGAAGTATAGGAGTTAGCTAATTGAACTGTTTATAAAGAGAAGTATAGCAGTTAACTAATTGAACAGTTTATAAAGAGAAGTATATGAGTTAGCTAACTGAACTGTTTATAAAGAGAAGTATAGAAGTTAGCTAACTGAACTGTTTACAAAGAGAAGTATAAGAGTTAGCTAATTGAATGGTATATAAAGAGAGCTATAGGAGTTAACTAACTGAACAGTTTATAAAGAGAAATATAGTAGTTAGCTAACTGAACTGTTTACAAAGAGACGTAGATGAGTTATTTAGTTGAACTCTTTATAACGAGGAGTTAACTAACTGAAATTTTTATAAAGAGAAATAGAGGAGTTAGTAAATTATATGTTTATAAAGAGAAGTAGAAGAGTTAGCTAATTGAACTTTTTATAAAGAGAAATATAGGAGTTATAATTGAAGTGTTCATGAAGAGAAGTAGTAGAGTTAACTAATTAAACTGTCTCTAAAGAGAAGTAAAGGAGTTAGGTAATTAAACTGTCTATAAAGAGAAATAGTGGAGTTAGCTAATTAAACTGTTTATAAAGAGAGGTAGAGGAGTTGGCTAATTGAACTGTATTTAAAGAGGGGTAGAGGAGTTAGCTAATTAAACTTTATAAAGAGAAGTAGAGGAGTTGGCAATTGAACTGTTTATAAAGCGATGTAGAAGAATTAGCTAAATGAACTGTTTATAAAGAGATATAAAGGAGTTAGTAAATCGAACTGTTTATAAAGAGGAGTACAAGAGTTAGCTAACTGAACTGTCTATAAAGAGAAATAGCGCAGTTAGCTGAATGAACTGTCTATAAAGAGATATATCGGAGTTACCTAATTGAACTGTCTATAAAGAGAAATAGCGGAGTTAGCTAAATGAACTGTCTATAAAGAGAAATATCGGAGTTAGCTAATTGAACTGTTTCTAAAGAGAAATAGCAGAGTTACCTAATTGAACTGTCTCTAAAGAGAAATAGCAGAGTTATCTAATTGAACTGTCTCTAACGAGAAATAGCCGGGTTAGCTAAATGAACTGTCTGTAAAGAGAAATAGCGGAGTTAGCTAATTGAACTGTCTATAAAGAGAAATAGCCGGGTTACCTAATTGAACTGTTCCTAAAGAGAAACTTCGGTACAGGCGAATGCAATATTGCCCCCAGAATTCTGCCGCAAAAATGTTGGGTAAAAATGAGCAATCTGAATACAAAGGGCCAATTTCATTTAAAAGACGTGGTTATTAAGACTTGTACCAGGGAGTAAAAGGTACTTTTTTTAATAGCAGTGCTAAGAGATGGTGTGTTTCTAAGAAGAGGGAAAACATTGAGGTTAAAAGGTTTTCTTGAAACCAGGTTTTTTTTTTTTTTTTTTTAATTCCTGTTTTTTTTTTTTTTTTTTTTTTTTTTTTTGTTATTCAGGACATTTTTATCATTGATGGATATCATTAGTTATTTCAACACATTTCAGTCCTCTGGTGTTCAGAAAAAGAAAGTGAAAATTCATACTTCTCTCTCTCTCTCTCTCTCTCTCTCTCTCTCTCTCTCTCTCTCTCTCTCTCTCTCTCAACTCATTCTATGCTCTGTAAGAAAACAAATCATGCATGTCAATCTCCATTCAAAATGTTAAATAATGACGGCATTTTTTTAAATAAAACATTTCATCTGGAAATCAAATTTTATATTGATTTTCATCGCCCCCATCGTAATATTTTCCAATATGGTTTTCTTCATAGCAAAAAAAAAAAAAAAAAGCAAGCAAGAATTTCACTTCAAAACCAAATGAACGAACTTCTCGGTTACCACGAGGGACAATCTCTTAATATATTTTTCTCTCATCTTTCTTAATGTACCTGATAATTACAGTGTTAACATCCAGGTGCTTTAGAAGAAAAGCGAGTTTTCGAACAAGGTGTTCTGATGAAATCTGCCGATACCGACTATGATGACAGCTGGTTTTGACTGCTAATGAACGTTAGTGTTGTCCTTCTGGTTTGGTTATTATATACCTGGGAGATTATAAAGATCTTCCTTTCCCATTCAGGAGGAAGAGGTTGATGCGGGTAGGAGGAGGTGGTTGATGAAGTAGGAGGAAGTGGTTGAGGTGGGTGGAAGAGCTTGAGGTGGGAGGAAGAGGTTGATGAGGAAGGAGGAGGAGGTTGATGAGGTATGAGGAGATGCTTGAGGTGGGAGGAGGATGTTGATGAAGTAGGAGGAGGTGGTTGATGAGGTATGAGGAGGAGGTTGAGGTGGGAGGAAGAGGTTGATGAAGTAGGAGGAGGTGGTTGATGAGGTATGAGGAGGAGGTTGAGGTAGGAGGAAGAGGTTGATGAAGTAGGAGGAGGAGGTTGATGCGGGTAGGAGGAGTTGGTTGATGAGGTGGATGGAGGAGGTTGATGAGGAAGGAGAAGGAGGTTAATGAGGTAGTAGGTGTTGGTTGATGAGGTAGGAGGTGGAGTTTGATGAGGTAGTAGGTGTAGGTTGATGAGGTAGGAGGAGAAGATTAATGAGGTAGGAGGAGGAAAGGGAGGTTGAGGAGGTTAAAGTTGAGGTTGAGGAATTTGAGGTTCATGTTGTGGAGGAGGAGGTTGAAGTTGAGGTTGTGGAATTTGAGGTTCATGTTGTGGAGGAGGAGGTTGAAGTTGAGGTTGTGGAATTTGAAGTTGTTGTTGAGGAAGAGGAGGTTGAAGTTGAGGAGGTTAATAAGGTAGAAGGAGGAGGAGGAGGAGGTTGATGAGGTAGAAGTATGAGGAGGAGGAGGTTGAGAAACGAAAGGGAACGTTCAAGGACTAATTATGTCCTTATACCTTAATTTCTTTGTGACGAATTTGCTTCTTGTAATCTAAAACATAAGATTTTTTATTTTTTTATTTGAGTATTTCTTATGTAATGTATTACAAGTGGACAATTTATGATTTTTTTTACTTCATAATATGATTATTGTTATTAACTCCAAAGACGGAATTAGGAAGAGATATTTGTTTAATGCGACGAAGTATGAAATTTACATCACAAAAATAGCTGTAATATGTGGTTCGCATTTATTCAAGTTTATTCCATAAGGCGGAGGATACGTCTTGGAGAATAATGATAATAATAATAATAATAATAATAACGATTATTTTATTATTATCATTATTAATATTATTATCTTCACCATTATTATTACTATTATTATCATTATTATTATTATTATTTTTAGTATTATTATCATTATTATTATTATTATTTGCAATCTACATGCATTCTCACGTACGAAGACACATTCTAATGTAGATACGTATCCTTATTTCTTAGCAAAAAAAAAAAAAAAAAAAAAAAAAAAAAAAAAAAAAAAAAACCGGCAAAAAGAAGGAACATTATGCAATGAAGAAAAGATGAATTTTAACAAAATTTAACGAAGACCAAGAAAGGGGGCGTGTGGCATCCAGGATCAAACCCCGTGGATTTAGAAAAGTTCAATCTCGTAGTTCCCTCCGACTGAAGCCTAACCAAAATAACTAGCTACGATATATAATTCAATCAGTTGAGCATCAATCAATTTCTGTCAATTCTTGCAGCCTATTGACGCAAAGGGCCTCGGTTAGATTTCGCTAGTCGTCTCTATCTTGAACTTTTAAAACTTCTGCATTCATCATCTCCCAATTCATACTTCATAGTCATCAGCCATGTAGGCCTGGGTCTTACAAATCTTCTAGTAGCCTCGTGGAGCCCAGTTGAAAAGAGGATTGGATGTTTGTTATGAAATATCTGTTTTCATGTTGTTAATGTTTTGAAAATATTTTATTTTAATTGTTCATTACTTCTTATATCGTTTATTTATTTCTTCATTTCCTTTCCTCTAAGGGGTATTTTTCCTTGTTGGAGCCCTTGGGTTTATAGCATCTTGCTTTTCCAACTAGGGTTGTAGCTTAGCTAATAATAATAATAATAATAATAATAATAATAGTAGTAGTAGTAGTAGTAGTAGTAGTAGTAGTAGTAGTAGTAGTAGTAGTAGTAGTAATAATAATAATGATAATATTAGTAACAATAATAATAATAATAATAATAATTATTATTATTATTATTATTACTATTATTCAATAATAATAATAATAATAATAATAATAATAATAATAATAATAATAATAATAATAATAATAATAATAATTCCAGAGATTATCTCACTTAGGCATGTGGCTGCCTATTGGAATCATCCCTGCCTGGCGATCACTGGACTGGGCCTCGAGTCACCCTCAAACTTGATATATTCTTTACTGTCTGTAACCTCACCATCATTGTGAGCTAATGGTGGGTTTGGGGAAGCCTATAGATCTACCTGTTAAGTCATCAGCAGCCATTGCCTTATCTGGTCCTAGTTTGAGTGGAGAGGAGTGTACCAACCGTGTGTCACACGATCGTACATAGTTCATTTTGTGCTTGTATCTTCCCTCTCCCCTCGCACTAAAAAGAACCTGAAAAAACATGTCTGTTTTTCTTAATGGTAACGGTGTCGATTTTTGAACAGGGAATTTCCTGTTGCCTTGAACTTTAGTATATAAAGGAGAGTGTTCTATAATAAACTCACTCAGTTGCTTTCATACTGTCTATGAGTCACAACCTTCCCCTACCCCGTCACAGGAGTCTTGGGCGCTGTTCATATGTATATATGGTCAGTCTCTAGGGTATTGTCCTGCTTGATAGGGCAATACTACTGACCCGTGCTTTTGCCATTCATGAGTGGCCTTTAAACCTTTAAAACGAGCAAAACCTTTGGAGACCAGCTGTTGTACTGGGAGAACCAGACTCGTCTTCAGGTGGAACCACCTCCTAAAGAGTGGGGTTACTTTGATAGGGCGACTTATAAGGAATCTATACTCAATTTCTTTAAATGAGGCGCATTTGCACCATCTAGCAGCGGTGCCCTTTTAGCTCAGAAAAGTTTCCTGCTATCTGATTGGTTAGAATTATCTTGTCCAACCAATCAGCGATCAGGAAACTTTTCCGATCTAAAAGGGTACCCCTGCGAGTCGGTGTAAATGTGCCTCACCAAAAAGAATTGACTATAGCTCTAATATGGGAAGAATAGATTGGCTTATGTCTTTAAGAAGTATTTGATTTTTATAGAGTTTTTCTTGTTTATTAATATCTTGCTTTTGTTATGATGGATCAGTGGTGTTGTAGCCTAGTCTGTATAGTTGTATGCCTCTATGCCTCTTGCTTAAGGGTACACTT
>NC_090769.1:25692297-25702297 GCF_036898095.1 Palaemon carinicauda
GACCGTAGGGGGAAAATGGGGTTTGTGTGTGTGTATCTTTGTCTGAGTGTGTAAGTAGTATGGCTAGTAAAAAAAATTGAGAGAGAGATCAATTTTCTATATCTGTTCAATGGGGTTTGTGTGTGTGTCTGTGTCTGAGTGTGTAAGTAGTATGGCTAGTAAAAAAAATTGAGAGAGAGATCAATTTTCTATATCTGTTCAATGGGGTTTGTGTGTGTGTCTGTGTGTCTGAGTGTGTAAGTAGTATGGCTAGTAAAAAAATGAGAAAGATAGAGATCAGTTTTCTATATCTGTTCAATGGGGTTTGTGTGTGTGTCTGTGTGTGCGTGTTTGTGTGTCTTGATTGTGTAAGTAGTATGGCTAGTAAAAAAATGAGAAAGAGAGATCAGTTTTTTATATCTGTTCAATGGGGTTTGTGTGTGTGTGTCTGTTTTTCTGAGTGTATAAGTAGTATGGCTAATAAAAAAATGAGAAAGAGAGAGATCAGTTTTCTATATCTGTTCAATGGGGTGTGTGTGTGTGTCTGTGTGTCTGAGTGTGTAAGCAGTATGGCTAGAAAAAAATAAAAGAGAGAGACCAGTTTTCTATATCTGTTCCTTTAATAGCAAGGTGGAATGGAAAATTACTTTATCACAAAAAAAAAAAAAAAAGTTGCTAGTCTGATGACAAACAGTGAACTTTTTTATGTTATTTATCGTAAAAGCTGTGCATGTCGTTAGTTTGACTGTTTTGTTTTTGATGATTTTACTCTCATGCGATGCGCAAAGTAATCAGAATGTCGACATTGAAGACCATACAACGTGTTGTGAGTGACCAAGCTCACGGACAACAAATTTAGTCAAAGCTACTGGAACCTTCTCAGAGGTTAATGAAGCATTCTCAGAGGCTATAGAAGCCTCTCAGACGCTAAAGACTTTCTTATCAGAGGCTATAGGAGCCTTCTCAGACACTAAAGACCCTTATCAGAGACTACAGGAGCCTTCTCAGATGCTAAAGACCCTTATCAGAGGCTACAGGATCCTTTGTCAGATGCTAATAAAGCATTCCCAGAGGCTATAGGAGCCTTCTCAGACGCTAAAGACCTTGTCAGGACTACAGGAGCCTTCTCAGATGCTAATGAAGCATTCTCAGAGGCTACAGGAGCCTTGTCAGAAGGTAATGAAGCATTCTCAGAGGCTATAGTAGCCTTCTCAGACGCTAAAGACTTTCTTATCAGAGGCTATAGGAGCCTTCTAAGACGTTAAATGCCCTTATCAGGGGCTACAGTAACTTTCTCAGAGGCTACTGCAACATTCGCAGATGCTACAGAACTATTCTTCGATGTTACAGGAGTCTTCTTGGATGCCATAGGAGCCTTCTAAGACGCCATAGACCCTTATCAGACGCTAAAGACCCCTATCATGGGCTACAGTAACTTTCTCAGAGGCTACTGCAGCATTCGCAGATGCTACAGAACTATTCTTTGATGTTACAGGAGTCATCCTGGGTGCCACAGGAGCCTTTTCAGATGCCAAAGGAGGCTGCTCAGATGCTGCAAAAACATTATCAGATGTTACAGAAGTCTTATCAGATGCTCCATGAGTGTTCTCAGAAGCTACAGAAGCATTTTCAGATGCAGAATAAATGAATATTCTCAAATGCTACTGAAGCAATCTCAGATGATATAGGAGCCTTCTCGGAAGCTATAGAAATAATCCTAGGCTACATAGGCTTCTCAGAGGCTACAGAAGCCTTCTCAGATACTATAGGAGCCTTCTCAGATGCTACAGGAGCCCTCTCAGATGCCACAGAAGGCTTCTCAGAGGCTACAGAAACATTCTCAGATGCTACAGAAGCCTTCTCGAATGCTACAGGAGCCTTCTCAGATGCTATACAGAAGACTTCTCAGATGCTACAGGAGCCTTCTCATAGGCTATAGAAGCCTTCTCGGAGGCTACAGGAGCCTTCTCGGAGGGTAATGAAGCATTCTCAGAGGCTACAGAAGCCATCTCAGAGGCTACAAAAGCAGTTCAGAGGCTACAGAAGCCTTCTCGGAGGCTACAAAAGCAGTTCAGAGGCTACAGAAGCCTTCTCGGAGGCTACAAAAGCCTTCTCAGAGGCTACAGAAGCCTTCTCGGAGGCTAAAGGAGCCTTCTCAGATGCTATACAGAAGACTTCTCAGATGCTACAGGAGCCTTCTCAGATGCTATACAGAAGACTTCTCAGATGCTACAGGAGCCTTCTCAGATGCTATACAGAAGACTTCTCAGATGCTACAGGAGCCTTCTCATAGGCTATAGAAGCCTTCTCGGAGGCTACAGGAGCCTTCTCGGAGGGTAATGAAGCATTCTCAGAGGCTACAGAAGCCATCTCAGAGGCTACAAAAGCAGTTCAGAGGCTACAGAAGCCTTCTCGGAGGCTACAAAAGCAGTTCAGAGGCTACAGAAGCCTTCTCGGAGGCTACAGAAGCCTTCTCAGAGGCTACAGAAGCCTTCTCGGAGGCTAAAGGAGCCTTCTCAGAGGGTAATGAAGCATTCTCAGAGGCCACAGAAGCCTTCTCAGAGGCTACAAAAGCAGTTCAGAGGCTACAGAAGCCTTCTCGGAGGCTACAAAAGCCTTCTCAGAGGCTACAGAAGCCTTCTCGGAGGCTACAGGAGCCTTCTCGGACGGTAATGAAGCATTCTCAGAGGCTACAGAAGCCTTCTCAGAGGCTACAAAAGCAGTTCAGAGGCTACAGAAGCCTTCTCAGAGGCTACAAAAGCCTTCTCAGAGGCTACAGGAGCCTTCTCGGAGGCTAATGAAGCATTCTCAAAGGCTACAGAAGCCTTCTCAGAGGCTAAAAAAGCAGATGCTACAGGAGCCTTCTCAGAGGTTACAGAAGCCTTAGAGGCTACAGAAGCCTTCTCGGAGGCTACAAGAACCTTCTCAAATGGATGATGAAAGAAAATCATTCAATTATTATCAATGACTCTTGGAAAAATACAAAGAGGTGTACAAGTCTCAGTAACCATTACAAACTGTTTCGAAAGTCCTCCATATTTCCCGACTTGGCTAATCCCTATTTTATCATCCGTTCGAGAGACTTTGATGTAAGGGATTATCCTTTTCAGTGTTTCCTTCTAATCCTTGATTGACAGGTAACAAATAAGAGGCAATGGATGTGATTGAATTTGTTGGTATTTCTGTAAAATAAATATGATTATGATTTAGAACTTAATAAGTTAGATACTTATACTGGAAGGGTTCTCAGTCTGTCAGATCAATTGAAAAAAAGTATAATTATAACTATCTTCTTCATAATATACATTTATAAGTTAGATAAATAAACTGGAAGGGTTCTCAGTCTGTCAGGTCATTTGTAAAAAAAAAGCATAAATATAACTATCATCTTCATAATATACATTAATAAGTTAGGTACATATACTGGAATAATTCTCAGTCGGTCAGATCACTTGTGAAAAGGCATAGTTATAACTACCTTCTTCTTCATAATATACATTAATAAGTTAGATACATATACTGGACGGATTCCAAGTTTGTCAGATTATTTGTTAAAAAAGCATAATTATACATATAAAATGATATGTTGAAAGAAAATATTGTTATTCATCTTGTAAAACAAAGATGAAAAATAGAAAATAATTAAAACTGGGTTTGGAGCCGATATACAAAAGTAAAGCATATTTCTGGAGTAGATATAGTTAATCGTATATTATAATATTCTATCTATCTATCTATCTATCTATCTATATATATATATATATATATACACACAGTATATATATATATATATACACAGTATATATATATATATATATATACACAGTATATATATATATATATATATGCACACAAGAAATACAGCCATTTCTAGTCCACTGCAAGACAAAGGCATCAGACATGTCAATTCATGTCTGGGGTTTGGCCAGTTCTCATTATCACGCTGGCCAGCGTGGATTAGTGATGGTGAGAGATTTTAGCCTCATGGCTTACAGCAAACCACCTAGTATGGTTGTCCCTGACTAGTACAGTTTTGTTGATCACGGCGATACGGAAACCCTATCACTACGTCAAGGTATCCCATCTCAGAAAGGGATATATATATATATTATATATATATCATCATCATCATCATCATCTGTTTCTAGTCCACAGCAGGATAAAGGCCTGAGACATATTCTTCCACTCGCATCTGCTCATGATTTTTCTATGCCAGTGTATACCGGCAAATTTTCTTACCTCGTCAGTCCATCATCTTCTCTTCCTTACACTGCTTCATTTGCAATCTCCAGGGACCCATTCTGTTATCCTCAATGTCCATCTATTATCTGCCATTTCTCATTATATATATACAGGTATATGTTTGTATGTATATATATATATATATATATGTGTGTGTGTGTGTGTGTATGTGTGTATATATATATTATTGCAAGCTAAGCTAAAACCTTACTCGGGAAAGATGCTATAAGCCCAAGGCCTTCTACAGGGAAAAACAACCCAGCGAGGGCAGGAAACGATGGAAAATATATATATATATATATATATTAATACATATATATATATATATATATATAAAATGAATAGTATAAAAATTACTATGAAATGGGTACAGAAAGTGCATGTCCTTTTGTTCTTGCGTTAAAACGATCGTAGCAAGAGAGAGACGTCGCCTCGGGCCTCGCCAGTTCAAGATAGATTAACACACTCGGGTGACGGAAAATAATAATAAGAATGTGTAAAGGTTATCATGTCGTCGTTTTAGAGGAGATTAAATTGCGTTCGACAGAGAGAGAGAGAGAGAGAGAGAGAGAGAGAGAGAGAGAACTTTCACGTGTGGGCGAATGGAAATGATAAAAAGTAATTGATAGTGTTTGTTAGAATAGGCTAATTCTTCTTCGCTCAAGGGGTTAATGGTTTAAAGGTCGCTCATGAATGGCAGAGGCAAGGGACAGTGACATAGCCCTATCAAGCAGGACAATGCCCTAGAGAATGACCTATATTTATATATATATATGACCAGCGCCCAGTCACCCTCCCCACCCAAGCTAGGACCAAGGAGGGCCAGGCAATGGCTGCTGAGGCCTCAGCAGGTAGTCCTACTGGCGCCCCCCCCCCCCTTATCCTTAGCTCACAAGAATGGTGAGATTGCAGCCACCAAAGAAAGTAACGGGTTTTTGCGGGACTCGAACCCCAGTCTGGCGTTCATCAGTCAGGTGGTTAAATTCTGCACTATAATTGTTCTTTGTCTAGTTTTTCTCTTGGTAATGGTAGAAGATACTCTTTAGATATGATAAGCAGCTCTTCTAGAGGAAGAACACTCCCAAACTCAAATCATTGTTCTCTAGTCTTGAGTAGTGCCATAGCCTCTGTATCATGGTCGTCCACTGTCTTGGGGTAGATTTCTCCTGCTTGAGGGAACACTTGGGCACACTATTCTATATTATTTTTCTTCCTCTTGACATTTTGAAGTTTTTATAGTTTATATTTGAAAGCTCTAATTTAATGTTGCTACTGTTTTTAAAATATTTTGTTTTTATTGTTCACTACTTCTTTTGGTTTTTTATTTCCTTTGTTTCCTTTCCTCACTAAGTTGTTTTTTCCCTTTAGAAGCCCTTGGATTTATAGTATCTTTTCCAAGTAGGGTTATGGCTTAGCTTGCAATAATATATATATATATATGCATATATATATATATATATATATATTTATATAAATTATATGTATATATATATGTATATGTATATAAATTTTATATATATATATATATATATATGTATATATATATATATATATATCTTGCTCTTTATTACAAAGGGGAAATACCTGAAAAGAAAAAAAAAATAATCATAAAATTTTAAATTGTCATTGAGATTAGAAATAATGATAGTAAGTAGTGTGTGTAAGATGGAGGGGGGGGGGGTGCTTGTTAGCTGCTTATGAGTGTAGGTTTATAAGGCATCTAATACAGTGGGTATTTTCAGCACAGAATTTCATTCGCAAGTCAGAATTTTATATTATTTTTTCCTCCGGAGCTGGGAGTTTAAACGGCTTAATGGTGGGTATAAAAAGGTGAATGAATATATGTAGGAAAATCATTCTGCATTAATTAATTCCTTGCTCTTTCTAACCTTGGTTTCTACATTTAGAATTAGCAAATTATCTGGTAATTCATCCTCTGGCAAATGTCATTTAATTATAGCAGTAAATTCATGTTCAAACATATATGAGAGAGAGAGAGAGAGAGAGAGAGAGAGAGATCAGCTCCAAAGTTGCTAAAATAAATACTTAAATCCTTTTAATAATACGAGAAAGTTTTAGGAAGCCAAAGTAGATCTGAACGTGGAATTCGAGAGAGAGAGAGAGAGAGAGAGAGAGAGAGAGAGATACTCTGCTACAATATAGCTACATTATGAAATAGAAGGGTCAATCATGACACGAGGAGTTTTGTAAGTGATAGAGCCTACCGTTTGTCATTTAATAATGGAATCCACAACCTCACACACACACACACACACACACACTATATATATATATATATATATATGTGTGTGTGTGTGTGTGTGTTTCTGTGTCTGTGTGTGCGTGTTTCATCATGAGTCGTTGCTAGTCCACTGCAGGGCAAAGGCCCCAGATGTGTCCTTCAATTATCGTCTGTTTATGGTTTTTTCTATGCAATTCTATACCCGCAAATTTTCTTAGTTCGTCAATCTGTCGTCTCTTCTTTCCCCTGGTTCGTAAGTAATCTTTAGGTATATACCCATTATTTTATTTATATGTATATATATATATATATATATATAAATATATATATATGTATATATATATATATATATATATAATATATATATATAGATATAGATATATATATATATATATATATATATTTATAAATATATTGCATCAAATTAATGTATATGCGTTAATTGAATTAAGTATGTATTCTGCAAGTATGCTAAATGGAACATTAATAATCTTTATGTAAATTTGCATACTCAACATTTTTTAAGCTTTTAATAACCTTATTAACCTCAATCAATGTTCTTGCATTTAACTTTAGCGTGAGATTCATCAAATAAATCATAATTATTATGATTCGTATTGGTTTGGTGACGTAAAAAGTGATTGTATTTGCTTAAAGAAGGAAAACAACATTTATTGACATTTCTCGGTGGTGTTTTAATAATTGTCTCGTTTGCATAATTATTACAACATTATTCTGTTTGTTGATTGATTATTCTTTATGTGGTGGCCGATGGGGTAATGTCCCTGAATGGTGAACGCCAGATTGGGGTTCGAATCCCGCTCAAAATGGTTAGTTCCTTCGGTTGCTACAACCTCGCCATCCCCGTGAGATAAAGATGTTGGGTTTGGGGGAGCCTATAGGTCTATATGCTGAGTCATCTGGTGCCATTGCCTTACTCCTTGGTCCTAGCTTGGGTGGAGAAGGGAATTGGGAGCTGATCATATTTGTCCTGCTTGATAGGGCAGTGTCATTGTCCCTTGCCTTAGCCATTCATGAACGGCTTTTAAACCATTACACACCATCTAGTGGATGTTTCTTTAAATATTATGATATGTCAACCCATATTTGCCTATATAATACCGATATACCAACTAATTGCACGTGTGTGTGTGTGTGTGTGTGTGGTTTTTTTTTTTTTTTTTTCTTTAAATAAATTAACGATATTATGGAATATCAATCCACATTTGCATTCATAATGTTGATATACCAAGTAATTGCACGGTTTATTTATTGGATTTCGTAAAACTAAGTCCTGAAGATTGAAATTGCTGATAGCAGATGACATTGTGTCTAGAATTTAGTATTTAAAGATATTATTCCTACAACCTTGTAGACGTTATCAAATATAATCTCTCGATTGAATAGAAATTTCTGCCACTAACGTTTTGCAATTATTTGGAAGGAATACGGAGACGGAAATTGTAGACGGTTATTTTATTATTAAAAATTACGACAGTTGAATGATAATCTTATTATTGTGTTTTTTATTCTTTGATTTCTATGCTGTTGTTATCAGTAGACAGACAAACTCACTCTCTCTCTCTCTCTCTCTCTCTCTCTCTCTCTCTATTTTAGCGATGAGTAAAAGTCGGCCTCCAGTATATATATATATATATATATGTATTTATGTATGTATATATATATATATATATATGTATTTATGTATGTATATATATATATATATATATGTATTTATGTATGTATATGTGTATATGTGTATATATATGTATGTATATATGTATATATATATATATATATATATGTATATATATAAATATATATATATATATACATATATATATATATATATATATATTCCGGTCACGCCCAGTGGCATTACCAGACGTATGACCTCGGGGTTTCCCCGTCTCTTGGGTAGGGGGAAATAGGCGAGTAGTCATACCCTGATGAGAAGTGGGTAAGTGTGCGTGCACATCTATCTAAATATTCAGCCATTATTTTTTACGTGGAGCGTACACTAGTAACCTAATTAAAAAAAAAAAAACAAGAATCAGATTTAAATGAAATTTTAGTTAGATTAAATTGATTAAATTTTGCTAAGAATTCGAAAAATTAATGCCATTATTTAGAGGAGATGGTTAATTATGGCTGTGATGGCCGATGTGGTAACGTCCCTGACTGCTGAACGCCAGACTGGGGATCGAGTCCTACTCAAATTCGTTTGTTTCTTTGATCGTTGCAACCTCACCATCCTTAAGAGCTATGGGTAGCCTATAGGTCTCTCTGCTGAGTCATTAACAGCCATTGCCTGGCCCTCTTTGGTTCTAGCTTGGGTGGAGAGTGGGCTTGGGCGCTGATCATATGTATATATGGTCAGTCTCTAGGGCATTGTCTTGCTCGATAGGGCATTGTCACTATCCCTTGACATGATTGGTTTAGTTTTCGTCCTTCTAATATCGTTAAAAGAGACTTTCTTAAAATTGAAGCCACTTGAATGCTAGTTACTTAGCCTGTATTAAGCAAAATAATTTTTTTTTTTCAAGTGTGATTATTCTTTAAGAATCTAACTCTCTTAATTGTGTTCATAAAAATCCAATTCTTCTCTTTATACTTTAATCATAATCTCATTATTATTTTTTTTATTATTGTTATTATTGTTATTATTATTATCAGTATTATTATTATTATTATCAGTATTATTATTATTATTGTTATTATTTTTATTATTATTATTGTTGTTATTATTATTTTTATTATTATTATTATTATTATTATTATTATTATTATTATTATTATTATTATTATGGTTATGGTTGTTGTTGTTGTTGCTACTTCTGTTACATATCATACTACACGAATTTATCTCGCTAAATTTCTACCCATACAAAATGAATTTAGCTTTGTAGTCCTGATCGAGCAAAATGTATATATATTTTTTTTATCTGAATCATGCAACATACATTTAATTCCATATATTTGAGTTATTAACATTACTTTTGCAATTCAAGACCTACCGAAATTCGATAAATCTTACGCCGTTGCTCTTGCAAGACTTTAGCTACGGTAAATAGCTCTTCTAGAAGGATACAACAAAATAAAACCATTGTTCTCTAGTCTTGGGTAGTGCCATAGCCTCTGTACCATGGCCTTCCACTGTCTTGAATTAGAGTTCTCTTGCTTGAGGGTACACTCAAAAACACTGTTCTATCTCATTTCTCTTCCGCTGGTTTTTTGAAGTTTTTATAGTATATATACGAAAGATTTAATTTGATGTTATTACTGTTCTTAAAATATTTTATTTTGATTATTTATTACTTCTCTTATGGTTTGTTTCCTTGTTTCCGTTCCTCGCTGTGCTTTTTATTTCTCTGTTAGAGCCCTTGGGCTTATAGCATCTTGCTTTTCCAACAAGTATTAAAGCTCAAGTTGTAAGAAGAAGAATAAGAAGAAGGAGGAGGAGGAGGAGGAGGAGGAGGAGGAGGAGGAGGAGGAGGAGGAGGAGGAGGAGGAGGAGGAGGAAGATGATTGTTGCTC
>NC_090769.1:25707297-25712869 GCF_036898095.1 Palaemon carinicauda
ATATATATGTATATATATATATATATATGCGTGCGTGTGTGTGTGCGTGTGCGCGCTTGTGTATTTGTGTGGGTATATTTTTTTAATCTAATATTTTGAACCTTCAACTTAGTTCTCTAAGATTAGACTCGGCTTTCACGGCTAACGATGACAAATCGAAAGTATAGAAGTTGTATTTATAAGAAATAACTGAAAATAATTACCAGATTGAAAGCTCATTTTATAATGACAAAGACATCCCAACTGGTTTGACAGTCAAATATGGCATTCGGGACCCGTAGACTTTTTTTAATCCATATCTGTCCGGAATCACCATAATTATACCTATGGTTATTTATATAGGAAAAAATATGTTATATCAACCGTGATGCGATTTTCTGGGCCACTGTTAGAAGATACTATACAATGTATTGATGTATTTGTTACAATGAATATCTTTGAAGGAAATTACACTGCTAATATGCTTTCATTGTTGAAAATCACGTTGGCTGATGGTGATACATTGCAAGAATTTTGGCCAAATATGTATTGCGAATTTAGAGGACTGTTAAATCAGGATAGCTGGAATGTAACGGGGGAGGGGGATGTTATGAAGTGGTGCTGGCTACGCCCTTACTAGGAAAGCAGACTATAGGCATCGATGGTGGGAGAAGGAGAATTTGAACTGTCACTGAAAGATGCCTTAAAAAAAAAAAAAAAAAAATCTATTGGTAATTTCACTAAGTTAATGATGTAAGAAATATTTAATGAATATATCTATTTCTCAAAAATTGTATATTCTCCGTTTTTTTATGAGTTATCAGAATAATCATATTATTCTAATGTTTAGTTTGCTTTCAGATTTTTTTCATATTTGATTTAAGTTGAATTATTTTTTCAGATTGAAAATAATTCCGGTTTTGAATAGTAAATAGTATGCTAGATTATCACCCCCCCCCCCTTCTCTCTCTCTCTCTCTCTCTCTCTCTCTCTCAACAATTTCGTTCACATAGCTATTTTCTTTTTAACATAGCGAAACGTAGAAACAAGCGTAGCTAGATCATCAAACTCTCTCTCTCTCTCTCTCTCTCTCTCTCTCTCTCTCTCTCTCTCTTTAAGAAAACAATTGTTTTTATATAACCATTTACTTTCTAGTAATGCAAAATGGAGGAACGTGTGTATCCACATTATTGAAACCCCCCCCCCCCGTCTCTCTCTCTCTCTCTCTCTCTCTCTCTCTCTCTCTCTCGTTTAAAAGTCAAAGACAATATAAAGGTCGACTAACATTACACGCATAAACGGAACATGGCTGCGCGTATGGTATTATGTGTAATGGCGAACAAGGGACTTTATTGAATTATCCAAACGCAGACCAACCTCTAGTGAGTGAACACCTGAGAGAGAGAGAGAGAGAGAGAGAGAGAGAGAGAGAGAGAATCTGTTCTGTATATTACCCTGTCATTGTTTCTTTTATATGATGTTTTGGTTATGAATTATTTCAGATATTCAAGAGAAGAATGAAAATAGATTCCAGATAGAAGTTGAATGAAAAATTCTATTGCTTGATGAATCTCTCTCTCTCTCTCTCTCTCTCTCTCTCTCTCTCTCTCTCGTCATAAGAAATAAGGCTCTTAACGTCCTTATACTGTACATGTGTAGCAGAATTAGCAATATTCCCCTTTGAAATAACTCTGCATAAGGAGAATCTCTTGTCCACCCCCCTCCCCTCTATCTTCCCCCCCCCTTCCCCTCCCCCCCTCTATCTTCCCCTCCCCCCCTCCCCCTCCCCCTATCCCAAACTTTGCAGCAGCGAGGGCAGGACCCGTAAAGTTTTTGCATAATGTATTCTTTCCCCCTTTTGTATTTCACCGTCTCATTGGTCGCTGGATGGCCAGCCATTGTGATTCATCGCCAAAGTTGTTGTTTCTTTAATTTATTTTCTTTCTTTTTTTCTTCACCTCCGAAAATGACCTCAGGTGCTGTAGATGTCAATAACGGATAATGCAATACGGTATACAACTTTGTATACGCTAAGATCTTAAGGTTCTATGCCTGTGTATGTGCGGTTTGTATGTATGGGAGAAGAGGGACCGGACTAGGGGGTAGCCCAGGGGTCTACTGGAGTAGGCGCAGAAAATACTGCTCTCTCTCTCTCTCTCTCACACTCTCTCTCCCCTATATCTCTCTCTCTCTCTCTTTCTCTCTCTCTCACCACACACCGTCCAAGCACCTCCACCAATACCAGGCCGCCAGTAGTGACGGGGCCATAGCGGGACACAGACTATCAGCAAATCCACCCCGCTGCCGCCACTTACTAGGTACTACTACGGCAGGCGCATTTGCTATTTCACAGCGACACATCTACACTCAATACATTTATTCAATTTCAAACTCAATCCTTTTTTGGGGAATGACACTCCTCGGAAGGACATTCCTCCGTTGTATTTTATAAATGTGAAACGAGCGATATATAAACTCGGTGGAACGTTAGACATGTAAACAACGTGGCTGAGTGAGAGAAAGAGAGAGAGCGAGTGTGAGTGAGTGTGTGTGTGAGAGGGAAAGAGAGCCTGCAAGAATGCACTCGGGAGAATTGCATTTACTACTTTCATTGATAAGTTTGATTCTCGCACATACACATACTCTTTGCAACTACCGTCTCGGTACAATCTCTAGGCCTATAGGCATTCAGTCTATGTAAGCCTATACATGGTTTTTATACTTTTTTTTTTACGTTCATTATCCTGTGTTTTCACATTTAAAAAAAAAAAAGATAAAAAAGGGATTTTATACTTTATTTTCATTAGATTTCTATGATATATATTATAACATCAAGATTTTATTTTTTTTATATACACATGAAGACAAGGTACATCCACATTCGATCGCGTTGGAAAAGTTTTTATTAAATACAGTGCATCAGACAGTGAATTTTTGAAAAGTATATAAAAAATACTATAAAAAAAGTGTTTTATAAAATTATCTTATATTATCCCTTCTTTCAGGTTGTGGTGGTGAATGGCAAAAGACATGACAGAACAGGGACGGTAAACGTGTGTTTATTATTATTCTCATATGATATTTATTTAGTGAATTTATGTTTTAAAAAAAATAGAGTTTTAGGAATTCTAACTCGGTGATATTTTAAGTGACTTATTCTTGATGGGATCAAAGCTGAGAAGAAATTGAATAGAGGAAGAAGAAGAAGTAGAAGAAGAAGACGTTTGTTAGTCTCTCCCGCCTCTCTCTCTCCTCCTCTAAGTGATAAAAAAAGAGAAGAGGAAGAGGAGGAAGATAACGATGTGAATATAAAACGAAGGAGAAAGAAGGAAAGCTGGACAAGGTCTGTCAGTCCATTTGTTTGAGGTAAGTTTTCTTTTGGTTTTATTATCGTTTCCAAAAAAAAAATTCATCTCTTTTTAGGAATGAAAAAGATATAGATTTTTATACTTTAACATTTTGAAGTAGGTTTCGTCTATGTGAAATTTCTTTTGATTTATTATCGTTTAAAAAGATTAATTCTCTTTTTAGAAATAAATGAAATATAGATTTTTATAGTTTAAGATGTGATGGTAGGTTTCGTCAATGTGAAATTTCTTTTGATTTAATTATCGTTTCTAAATATTTCCTTCTCTTTTTACGAATAAATAGATTACAAATTTTTATATTTTCTAGACCATCGTAGTAGATTTTTTAAAAATTCATTCGCATTTTACGAATAAATAGATTATAAATTTTGATATTTTGATATTTTATAGACCATCGTAGTAAATTTAATCTTGATTAGAAATTATAGGCCTATAGTTTTCAACCAAGTTTTTTTTTTTCAATTAAAATTAACAACTTTCTTAAATTACTATGATTATGACGAATGTCAATTCAAATAAATAAATTGAAAGTAGATTTTTAGTTACTGAACTATTATTGTGGTATTAAACGAAATACCATAAACGTACGCTAAGACTTACATTGATTTAACGTACGTCTCTTGTATAGAAAAGAAAAATAATCTCTTATTTTAATAGGCGCTATTAACACGCGAATCTAACATACAGGACCATTATCTTCATTCTAAGTAGTTTGTTTTTCCAAATGCAAAATGTATATGTATATACTGTATATATATGTATATATATATATATATATATATATATATATAATATATATATATACATATGTATATATATACACAGTATATATATATATATATATATATAATGTTTAATACAACATATTCTGAGCGTGTAAGTGCATTCCACCATAATTGTTTATAGAGGTTACAATTAGATGAATCCTAGAATCTTAAGTGTAATTATGTATATATATATATATATATGTATATTATAAAACTATCTGCATCAAAACATGTTAGTCATATTGAAAATGCATCCGAGGCTTCTGCGGCCACGCTTCTATAGATAGATAGATAGATAATTTTATGTATATAGACATACTGTATGTGTTTGCTTGTATAGGTTAGTTTCATATTTGTGTAAAAAAAATATATTATATATATGCTCTTTAGTACATGCAAATATAATCATGTCATATCTTTTAGATTGTTCTTAAATCAACTTTCTTAGTAGCAGTAACGGTCTAAAATACGTAAAGTTTTATAATGAATAATATTTAGTTCTTGTCTTGAGTTGTAGCTTTGCTTATTGTGTCTATATACTACAGATAGCAGGTAGTCACTATTTAATTTTGTAGTCTAGACAAAATATTACATTGATCTCTTTATTTAGTCTTTTCGATATAAGTACGCATATGGCATGATCTATGTTTGTGTGTGTGTGTGTATATATATATATATATATATATATAGTATGTATATATATATATATATATATATAGTATGTATATATGCATAGGTATGCAAATACCACAGGAAAATAGTTGGCAAGGGTTTAGTAGCAAGTCCTGCTCTTTGAAATAGCGTGAAAACGCATATATATATATATATATATATGTATGTATGTATGTATGTATGTATGTATGTATTTATGTATGTATATATAAACGCGCACAGAATTTAAGGCTATTGTAGCGTTGTTTTATATATGCATATATATATATATATATATATGTGTGTGTGTGTGTGTGTGTGTGTCCGACGGGTTTATAATGAATAATTACCATTTACCATCAACAAAGCTTCTAAAAAATATGTAAACAAATATTTATTAATTTCAGCATGGACAACCTATAAATTTATACACTAATGTGATTACGTATCGTTATTTCCTGATTAGATCTCTTTTTTTTTTTTTCTGAAGTGATCCCCGCCCGGCACTCGATAGGCCTAAGCTTGGCCGAGAGATTTCAGGAAAGAAAGAGCGGAGGAGATCTTGTTGGGAGAATTAGTATGTTGGCATCTGCTAATTCAATATAGTTTCCTACACACTCAATAACATCTTTTTTTCTCGGAATTATTCCCCTTTCATCTCCGACGCTGTCCTAGTCTCTCTCTCTCTCTCTCTCTCTCTCTCTCTCTCTCTCTTTGATTTTGTACGGCAATTAAGTCAAACCTAAATTTACTTTTATTCAATAAAATCAAATAGATTTCTCTCTCTCTCTCTCTCTCTCTCTCTCT
>NC_090769.1:25713369-25720869 GCF_036898095.1 Palaemon carinicauda
TTGTCGAATGATCACATGAAATTCACATAATATACGATACATAATTCATACGTCACATATAAACAATGATCACATAAAATCCACATAATATACATAATTCATACGTCACATATAAACAATGATCTCATAAAATTCACATAATATACATAATTCAAACGTCACATATATACAAATTAACCTTCAAAACTCTTAACTGACATCTTACAGTTAGGCCAGGAGCACACTAGCGACTCTGTGGCGCCACAAAGCCACAGCATCGTGTGGCAGGGATGTGGTCTCCCATAGGTTTCCATTGTTTTCAAGTTTTGCCGCGCAAACTAGCGACTGTGGCTCCCTGTCGCTCATCCCCGCCACAGGCGTGGCGTGGCTTTGTGGCGCCACAGAGTCGCTAGTGTGCTCCTTGCCTTAGAGCGACATTCTTTCTTCAGTGGATTCCATTCCACTGTAAGGGTCACTTCCTCTTCTGGATTCCAGTGCAACTGCCCCTCGTTCTTTTTTTGTGGTGGCCTATTGGAAACGTCCCTGCTTGGCATTCCGCCGGACTGGGGTTCGGGTAACGCTCAAACTCTATAGTTTCTTGTAGTGTCTACAACCTAACCATTCTTATGAGCTAAGGATGGGGAGGGGATTTGGAGGAGCCTTCAAGTCTACATGCTGAGCTTTAGGTAGGTCTGGATGCTAAGTCTTCAGCAGCCAATGCCTGGCCTTTCATGGTCCTAGCTTGGGTGGAGAGGGCCTTATGCGCTGATCATATATATATATATATATATATATATAAATATATATATATATATATATATATATATTGGGCGGTCTCTAAGGCATTGTCCTGATAGCTAGGGCAATGTCACTGTCCCCTGTCCCTGCCATTCATGAGCAGCCTTTACACATGTCCAAACCATCTCTGTAAACTTTGAATTTTAGTTTTTTTTTTTTTTTTTTGGTTTTTTTCTCTCTCTCTCTCTCTCTCTCTCTCTCTCTCTCTCTCTCTCTCTCTCAGTTAATGGACATTACCCCACCACATCTATCCAATCAACCTTATTAGAACCTACAAGCCACAACTCGGAAATAATTTCCGCCAGAGCTGACATACGTATTTGCGTATTTGTCTGTGAATGTCTTTTATTACAATTTGACTTTGTTATGCATTACAGTATTTCGTCTGTACTGTTATACACACCATTGATATCAGTAATTCCTTCAAGTACAGTACATCTGGTTCTGTAGCGAGATTAGAATGTCATTCTTTTACTTACAACCATGAGTAGATCGGACGTTTGTTGAAGAGCTTCTAATGTTGTTATGAATTCAAATTTATGCAAACAACCTTTCTCGTCTCTCTCTCTCTCTCTCTCTCTCTCCTCTCTCTCTCTTCTTCTTCTTCTTCTTCTTGTGAATGATTAAATATCCTTACATCTTTGTTTGCCATCTAAATGCAAGTTTCCCAAACGCTCCCCACATTCCTAGATTTAAGCCTCTCTCTCTCTCTCTCTCTCTCTCTCTCTCTCTCTCTCTCTCTTCTTCTGAATGATTAAATATCCTTACATCTTTGTTTGCCATCTAAAAGCAAGTTTTCCCAAACGCTCCTTAATAGTCCTAGATTTAGGAAGCTCTCTCTCTCTCTCTCTCTCTCTCTCTCATCTCTCTCTCTCTCTCCTCGATAATTTCCAGTTACAAATAATGACGTGAATAGTAAATAGAATTAGGTGGTTTTAGCATTTTCTTTCTCCGACCGCCTCACCCCTCTCAGACATCACGAAACCGTAGAGAAATAAAGAAGAGAAAATAAAAAAACATTGAGGACCAAACAGGAAAAAAAAATGTTTTGTGGTCACGGAAAGAATGTCATATAGTTTTCGTCCGGTTTTTTAAAAATGATTTGGTGTAGATGTCATATTCTTATATGTTTAATTTTATATATATACAGGCTTATGTTATATAAAGTACTTTTTGTATTCATTGATTAGTTTTGCAATGTTGAGCGTCGGTGAACGATACATTGTGCATATTGCAAAACGATATTTAACTAGTTTTGCTAAATGAACGATATCCAGAGGCAATTGTCCACCGCGTTGCGTGTAAGTTTGTATATGTTTGCATGAGAGGCCTATAGGCTACTAACCTCGATGATATGAAATGGACTAGGCCTACTCCCTTCGCAGATGGATTACGAAAATTATATATCACAGGTGATGTTTTTTTTTTATTATGTTTATACACAATGAGAGATGAGTCGATCCACATTTTTTTTTCTCTTCTTTCAGAATTGTGTCCACGGCCTAGGCCTACGATCTGTAAAAGAGAGAGAAAAAGATAATATCTTTGTTTATATGTAGGACCAAACGTTATTAAGTGATTATTATTATTATTATTATTATTATTATTATTATTGTTGTTGATTATTTCGATCCACTTTTTTTTCTCTCCATTCTTTCAGAATTGTGTCCACGGCCTAGGCCTACGATCTGTAAAAGAGAGAGAAAAAGATAATATCTTTGTTTATACATAGGACAAAACGTTATTAAGTGATTATTATTATTATTATTGTTGTTGTTGTTGTTGTTGTTGTTGTTGTTATTATTATTTCGATCCACTTTTTTTTCTCCATTCTTTGAGAATTGTGTCCACCGTCGTAGGCCTACGATCTGTAAAAGAGAGAGAAAATTATAATATCTTTGTTTATACGTAGGACTAAACGTTATTAAGTGATTATTATTATTATTATTATTATTATTATTATTATTATTGTTGTTATTATTATTATTGTTTATTATTATTATTATTATTATTATTATTAATTGCTAAGGCTATAACCCTAATTGGAAGAGCAGATGCTATAATCCCAGGGGCTCCATCAGGGAAAAATAGCCCAGTGAGGAAAGGAAACAAGGAAAAATAAAACATTTTAAGAACAGTAACAATAAAATATCTCATATAAACTATAAAAACTTTAACAAAACAAGTGGGAAGAGAAATGAAAAATTGGAAAAGCAGGAGAAATGCTACAAGGCCACGGGCTCCAACAGGGAAAAATAGCCCAGTGAGGAAAGGAAACAAGGAAAAATAAAATATTTTAAGAACAGTAACATTAAAATATCCCCTATATAAACTATAAAAAACTTTTAACAAAACAAGTGGGAAGAGAAATGAAAAAATTGGAAAAGCAGGAGAATGCTATAAGGCCCAGGGGCTCCAACAGGGAAAAATAGCCCAGTGAGGAAAGGAAACAAGAAAATAAAATATTTTAAGAACAGTAACATTAAATAAATATCCTATATAAACTATAAAAACTTTAACAAAACAAGTGGGAAGAGAAATGAAAAATTGGAAAAAGCAGGGAGAATGCTATAAGGCCACGGGCTCCAACAGGCAAAATAGCCCAGTGAGGAAAGGAAACAAGGGAAAATAAAATATTTTAAGAACAGTAACATTAAAATAAATATCCTATATAAACTATAAAAACTTTAACAAAACAAGTGGGAAGAGAAATGAAAAATTGGAAAAAGCAGGAGAATGCTATAAGCCCAGGGGCTCCAACAGGGAAAAATAGCCCAGTGAGGAAAGGAAACAAGGGAAAAAATAAAACATTTTAAGAACAGTAACAATAAAATATCTCCTATATAAACTATAAAAACTTTAACAAAAACAAGTGGGAAGAGAAATGAGAAATTGGAAAAGCAGAGAAATGCTATAAGGCCACGGGCTCCAACAGGCAAAATAGCCAGTGAGGAAAGGAAAACAAGGGAAAAATAAAATATTTCAAGAACAGTAACATGAAAATAAATATCATATATAAACTATAAAAACTAACAAAAGTGGAAGAGAAATAAGAAAAAATAGTTTATTTTAGCCCAGTGAGGAAAGGAAACAAGGAAAAATAAAATATTTTAAGAACATTAACATTAAAATATCTTCTATATAAACTATAAAAATTTTAACAAAACAAGTGGGAAGAGAAATGAGAGAAAAAATAGTTTATTTAGCCCAGTGAGGAATGAAAACAAGGGAAAAATAAAATATTTTAAGAACAGTAACATTAAAATAAATATCATAAATAAACTATAAAAACTTTAACAAAACAATTGGAAGAGAAATAAGAAAAAAATAGTTTATTTTTTCTCTCTTCGTCATCCGAAAAGGAAACAAGGAAAAATTAAATATTTTAAGAACAGTAACATTAAAATATCTCCTATATAAACTATAAAAACTTTAACAAAAGTGGAAGAGAAATAAAAAAAAAAAGTTTATTTTAGCCCAGTGAGGAAAGGAAACAAGGAAAAATAAAATATTCTAAGAACAGTAACATTAAAATATCTCCTATATAAACTATAAAAACTTTAACAAAAGTGGAAGAAAAATAAGAAAAAAATAGTTTATTTTTTCTCTCTTCGTCATCCCGTGTCTGCGAGATTACCTCTTGTTTACATAATGCATGTTAGGCCTACCCTTGTCATGCCATGGACGACATTTCGTGGTTATGGGACTTCTGCAGTGGGATCTCCGAAGACGACATCTCCCAATTCTCGCACGTATTGTACGTGCGCTCACGAACCTGTGAGCACGGACCTGGGAGCACGGACCTGTGAGCACGGACAACTTCCTTTTTGTATTGACGCTCTAGTTTGTATTATTATTATTATTATTATTATTATTATTATTATTATTATTATTATTAATAATAATAATAATAATTGCTAAGCTACAATCCTAGTTGGAAAAGCAGGATGCTATAAGCCCAGGGGCCCCAACAGGGAAAAGAGCCCAGTGAGGAAAGGAAACAAGGATTTTGTATTATTATTATTATTATTATTATTAATTGCTAAGCTACAATCCTTGTTGTAAAAGCAGGATGCTATAAGCCCAGGGGCCCCAACAGGGAAAAGAGCCCAGTGAGGAAAGGAAACAAGGATTTTGTATTATTATTATTATTATTATTATTATTATTATTAAGCTACAACCCTAGTTGGAAAAGCAGGATGCTATAAGCCCTTTATTATTATTATTATTATTTTATTATTATTATTATTAAGCTACAATCCTAGTTGGAAAAGCAGGATGCTATAAGCCCCTTATTATTATTATTATTATTATTATTATTATTATTATTATTAATTGCTAAGCTACAATCTTAGTTGGAAAAGCAGGATGCTATAAGCCCAGGGGCCCCAACAGGGAAAAGAGCCCAGTGAGGAAAGGAAACAAGGAAAAATAATATATTTTAAGAACAATGACATTTAAATAAATATTTCCTATATAAACTTTGAAAACTTTAAAAAAAAAAAAGGAAGAGAAGCGAGATAGAATAGTGTGCCCGAGTGTACCCTCAAGCAAGAGAACTCTAACCCAAGACAGAGGAAGACCATGGTACAGAGGCTATGGCACTACCTGAGACTAGAGAACAATGGTTTGATTTTGGTGTGTCCTCCTAGAAGAGCTGCTTACCACAGCTAAAGAGTCTCTTCTACCCTTACCAAGAGGAAAGTAGCCACTGGACTATTACAGTGCAGTAGTTAACCCCTTGAGCGAAGAAGAATTGTTTAGTAATCTCAGTGTTGTCAGGTGAATGAGGACAGAGGAGAATCTGTAAAGAAGAGGCCAGACTATTCAGTGTATGTGTAGGCAAAGGGAAAGTGAACCATATTAAGAGAGAAATATCCAATGCAGTACTGTCTGGCCAGTCAAAGGACCACATAACTCTCTAGCGGTAGTATCTCAACGGGTGGCTGGTAATGTTATTATAATTATATGTCTGTACTTGGACATAAACACACTCTTTTAGGTGTATTTTTAAGATGGGATAAAAAGTTAATACCAAATGATGAATCAAGATCTGTTTTAATGTTCTTACTGTTCTTCAAATAGTTTATTCTTCTTTTTTTTAATTGTTCATTACTGCTTTTGTACTTTATTTCCTTATTTCTTTTCCTCACTGGGCTATTTTTTCCCTGTTGGAGCCCTTGGGTTGATAGCATGCTGCTTTTCCAACAAGTGGTGTAACGTAGCTAATAATAATAATAATAATAATAATAATAATAATAATAATAATAATAGTAATAATAATATGAATTTGAGTGGAAAGACCAAATTATATTTTAAATTAGTCTTAATTATCTAAATCAGGGGTTGCTTTAGAAAATAGTAATTACAGGAATTTGCTCTTGATAAAAAATGATAGCATTATTATAGGTTAAATTCATCCTGGATGACAACAAGGAAAAAGAAAAGAAGATATATTCATCCAGATTTAATTTTTTTTTTGAAAGAGAGAGAGAGAGAGAGAGAGAGAGAGAGAGAGAGAGAGACAAGGATAAAGAAAAAATATATTCATCCAGATTTCATAGTTTTTTTCTTTTTTTGAGAGAGAGAGAGAGAGAGAGAGAGAGAGAGAGAGAGAGAGAGAGAGAGATATATATATTCATCCAGATTTAATAGTTTTTTCTTTTTTTTGAGAGAGAGAGAGAGAGAGAGAGAGAGAGAGAGAGAGAGAGAGAGCATTAATGGTCATTATATAAATATAAGGTTGTGGTAGCTTATTGGAACCCCCCCCCCCCTGCTTGATGATCTGCTCGATGGGCGTTCGAGACCCGCTCAAGCTCGATATTTTCTTGTAGTGTCTGCAACCTCACCATCCTCTTGAGCTAAGGATGGTGGGTTTGTGAGAGCCTGTAGGTCTATAGTCCATTTCTTTTAGCGAGGCATATTTGCACCGACTCGCAGCGGTGCCCTTTTAGCTCGGAAAAGTTTCCTGATCGCTGATTGGTTAGAATTATCTTGTCCAACCAATCAGCGATCAGGAAACTTTTCCGAGCTAAAAGGGCACCGCTGCGAGTCGGTGCAAATATGCCTCGCTAAAAGAAATGGTCTATAGCTGCTGAGTCACTAGCAGTCATTGCCTGGCCATCCTTGGTCCTCGCTTGGGTGGAGAAGGGTGCTTTGGCGTTGAGTATAAGTATATATGGTCAGTCTCTAGGGCATTGTCACTGTCCCTTGCCTCTGCCATTCACGAGCGACTTTTAAACCTTGAAACAAAAAAGGAAAAAATCTATGAACAACTAAATTTACACAACGGGAGCAAACAATTTTTATTTCTCAGACAGGTGTTTGCAATACTAGATATCACACTTGTGCATCTCTCTCTCTCTCTCTCTCTCTCTCTCTCTCTCTCTCTCTCTCTCGGTAAGAATTGTTTCATATCAGTCGTTGCTTGTCGTAGGTGAGAGATAAACGAATCCAATAGATTCCTCCAAGTGAGTGACGCTTGTTCAATTCCATGATGTACAATCCTTGGAACTAAAGGTAGGATGTTGAATCCTTGAAGTAAATGTAGGATGTTGAATCCTTGAAGTAAATGTAGGATGTTGAATCCCTGAACTACATGTAGGATGTTGAGTCCATTAAATTAAAGGTAGGATGTTGAATCCTTGAACTAAATGCAGGATGTCCAATCCTTGGAACTAAATGGAGGATGTTGAATCCCTGAACTAAATGTAGGAGGTTGAA
>NC_090769.1:25730869-25739268 GCF_036898095.1 Palaemon carinicauda
ATCTTCCTGCTCCTCCTCTTTCTCCATCTTATCCTCTTGAATCTCTTCTTCTTTCCTCCTTTTTCTTGATGGCTAGTGCAGTGGTATTTCCCCTTCTCTTTCTCCTCCTTTTCCTCTTGAATCTCTTCTTCTTCCTCTTTATTCTAGGTGGCTAGTACTGTGGTATTTCCCCCTTCCCTCTTTCTCCTCCTTTTCCTCTTGAATCTCTTCTTCTTTCCTCTTTATTCTAGATGGCTAGTGCAGTGGTATTTCACCCCCTCTTTCTCCTCCTTTTCCTCTTGAATCTCTTCTTCTTCCTCTTTATTCTAGATGGCTAGTAGAGTGGTAATTCCCCCCTCTTTCTCCTCCTTTTCCTCTTGAATCTCTTCTTTTTCCTCTTTATTCTAGATGATTAGTACAGTGTTATTCTCCCCCTCTTTCTCCTCCTTTTCCTCTTGAATTTCTTCTTCTTCCTCTTTATTCTAGATGGCTAGTGCAGTGGTATTTCCCCCATCTTGCTTGTCTTCCTCTTTCTCCTGCTTATCCTCTTGAATCTCTTCTTCCTCTTTATTCTAGATGGCTAGTACAGTGGTATTTTCCCCATCTTGCTGCTCCCCCTCTTTCTCCTCCTTATCCTCTTGAATCTCCTCTTCTTCCTCTTTATTCTAGATGGCTAGTGCAGTGGTATTTTCCCCCCTCTTGCTCCTCCTCCTCTTTTTCCTCCTTATCTTCTTGAATCTCCTCTTCTTCCTTTTTATTCTAGATGGCTAGTACAGTGGTATTTCCTCCATTCTTGCTTCTCCTCCTCTTTCTCTTCCTTAGCCTCTTGAATCTCTTCTTTTTCCTCTTTATTCTAGATGGCTAGTGCAGTGGTATTCCCCCCTCTTGCTTCTCCTCTTTCTCCTCTTGAATCTCCTCTTCCTCTTCCTCCTCCTTTTCCTCTTGAATCTTCTCTTCTTCCTCTTTATACTAGATGGCTAGTGCAGTGGTAACGTGGTTGCCTAGCATTAGCATGGCAGCAGATCGATCCCAGCCAGGGACCGTGAATTTTAGCTGTTTACTAGGGAGGCCACTGCCGTGGTTTGGTACCACAGTTGGGACCTTGTGAGCTAAGAAAGGGGGTTTCTGGGGAGCTTATAGGTCTACCTGCTGAGTCATTAGCAGGCATTTCCTGGCCCCCCTTGGTCCTAGCTTAGACGCTGTTCATATGTATATATGGTCATTATCTAGGGCATTGTCCTGCTTGATAGAGCAATATCACTGTCCCTTGCCTCTGCCATCCATGAGCGGCCTTTAAACCTTTAAACATGCGTGTGTATGCATGTATGTGTGTGCGTGTGTGTGTGTGTGTGTATGTGTGTGAAACAGGGAGCTTCCTTCCTTCCTTCGCCGTCGATGATCCTCAAAGGATTCATCTAAGGATTTAGTTCTGCATTATGGCTATGTCTTTGATGCTCTCCTTAACTAAAGGTCTCTCTCTCTCTCTCTCTCTCTCTCTCTCTCTCTCTCTCTCTCGCTTTGATCTCCGTCGGCGCAGTATCCTCTGATATGAAACTTAGGTCCCTTTTGCACGGCATTATTTATCCTAGTCAATAGTGCAGTTGGTAGTACTATTGATAGTAGTAGTACAGTAGTAGGAGCTTGTATAGTTCACGTTCGTATTGAAGTGATTTTTATCTGATGAGCTATTAAGTGTAGCGAATGGAGTAGATGACATCAAGGGTTAGAAATCCTAAGATTTTAGTTGTTATTTGGAATGATGGCTCAGTATATGCTCAGCAGATACATTTGTATATAAAAATACGTTTAAATGTGCAAAATTTATCATTAATAGAATGCCAAGTACTAACGTACTATAGTCCTTTTCTTTTAGCGTGGCAGATTTGCACCGACTCGCAGCGGTGCCCTTTTTAGCTCGGAAAAGTTTCCTGATCGCTGATTGGTTAGAATGATCTTGTCCAACCAATCAGCGATCAGGAAACTTTGCCGAGCTAAAAGGGCACCGCTGCGAGTCTGTGCAAATCTGCCTCGCTAAAAGAAATTGACTATAATTCGACAGGTATATGTACAGAAGAATTGTCATTGACTTTTATATTTCTTCGTGGCCAAATGCTACGGTCACTGTCATACAAGTATCCTGGACCAGGGTTCGATTCCCGGCCGGTCAGATGCTATTGTCTTTGAGTGGTTTCGCCTTAGGACTCTGATCCCGAGGTCTGTAAGAGAATCCTGACAACACGTTTATGTATATACATACAGTATACATGAAGCAACAAATGCAGTCGTTTCTAGTCCAGAGCTGGACAAAGGCCTCAAAGATGTGGGTTCATGTCTTTTCATCTCTACGCTGGCCAGTGCGGATTGGTTATGGTGGGAGATTTTCCTCTGATCGCTTATAGCAAACCAATTGAGTATGGGTGGCTCAGGCTAGTGAGCTCTCCTGATCTTAGCGATATTCAAACCCTTTCACCAGGTTGTTATCCTCACTCAGAAAGGGTATATGTGTGTATATATATATATATATATATATATATATATTATATATATATATATTTATATATGTATTTATATATATATATATATTTATATATATATATAATATATATATATATATATATATATAATGTGTGAGTATTCGAAATAAAAGAAGGTGCTTAGGTAATGATAAAAAAGAGGAATAATGATGACGAAGGTTAAGATGATAATGATAATTATCATGACAACAACGATAATGATGAAATACTCATTACACGATGAGTGACATTCTGCATCGGGTAATTTTACATTTACTTTCCTCACTGGGCTATTTTCTCCGGTTGGAGCCCTTGGGCTTATAGCATCTTACTTTTCCAACTAGGTTCATAGCTTAGCTAATAATAATAATAATAATAATAATAATAATAATAATAATAATAATAATATACGCATGCGTCTGGCGTAGACGGTGATGAGCGCCGGTGGTACTTAATAGTCACATGCGTAAAATGCAAATAAGACACCATTTTTTCTTCCTCTTTTTATCGAAATTATTAGTCGGGGAACTTGTTTCATTTGTTCGCGTTGTTGTTTTTTTATGTACTTTACGGGTTTTTTCGCGTTTATTTTTACTTATTTCCTCCACGGTCATCCAAGGCACCGGAGGAAGCAGCAGGGTCTACCGGAACTGCGTCACACTCACATTCACACACACACACACACACACACACACACATATATATATATATATATATATATTTTATATATATATATAAATATATATATATATATATATATATAATATATATATATATATTTTATATATATATAAATGTATATATATATATATATATATATATGTATGTATGTATGTATAATATACCTGCATACGTATACACACATATACACACATATACACACATATATATACATATATGTGTACGTGTGTGTATGTATAATATTTGTGATGATGTTTGCTTTTTTTTTTTTTTTTTTTTTTTTTTTTTTTTTAATACCCTTTGAGGTTTTAGCTAAACCCCCATAATCAGTCATATTGGTTCCGTGAAGTTCCCCCCATGACATATCTTAACCACCTTTGAACCTCATTAGAATATCTCACGTCAAAACAGCTCCCCTCCCCCTCCTTCTCCCCCTCCCCTTGGGCTTGTCGGGTTTACCTTAAAATAAATCAAATTTATTTCGGTTCATGCTTTCACGGAAACTTTTGCTTCATCTTATTCATGTATCTGACGTGTATTGGTAATACATGTATTCTTGTTCACTCAGGAAGGGTTTTTTTTTTTTTTTTTTTTTTTTTTTTTTTTTTTTCTCCATGAAGACCCGGTGGAAAAGTCAGAGTATTTTCATGCGTCATTTTGTCCATAATGCAATTGACGTCTACGTTTATTAATTTTACGTCATATTTTTTTTTTTTTCCCATCTTGAAAACCCGGTGGAAAAGTCAGAGTATTTTCATGCGTCATTTTGTTCACAATGCAATTGACGTCTACGTTTATTAATTTAACGTCATATTAACAAACACCTAAGACAAACAGCTATTCTGAAAATAAATCATGAGAGGTGTTTTAAGTGTTCAACGAGTGTTCTATTGTGCGCTAAAAAGATGAAACGGTTCTGATTTTGCAATCATTTCTTTTATAATGATTTTTTTTATATATATTTTTGCACCATTCCTTCCACACTGGGGCATTGTTTTTGACATCTGTATCTATTTGCGGGGATTTATCAATACATGATGATTATCTTTACCGAAATACACTCTGGTACATTGTTCCATCTTGTTTCTCTTCTTCCTGGTTTGTTAATGTTTTTTATAGTTTATATAGTAGATATTTATTTTAATGTTATTACTCTTCTTAAAATATTTTGTTTTTCCTTGTTTCCTTTCCTCACTGGGCTATTTTCTCTGTTGGAGCCCATGGGTTTATAATCTGCCTCCTGGTTTGTTAAAGTTTTTATACTTTATATAGTAGATATTTATTTTAATGTTACTCTTCTCAAAATATTTTGGTTTTCCTTGTTTCCTTTCCTCACTGGGCTATTTTCACTGTTGGAGCCCATGGGCTTATAGCATCTTGCTTTTCCAACTAGGGTTGTAGCTTAGCAAGTAATAATAGTAATAATGATTTCGGGATTTTTTTTCTGACATCAGATCACGCCTTGTTTTATAGCAAGTCCTAACTGGGTATTATTATTATTATTATTATTATTATTATTATTATTATTATTATTATTATTATTATTATTATTATTACTTGCCAACCCTAGCCGGAAAAGCAAGATGCTATAAGCCCATGGGCCCCGGCAGGGAAAGTAGCTCAGTGAGGAGAGGAAATCAGGAAAAATAAAATATTCTAAGAACAACAGCAACATTAAAATAATATTCCCTTTATAAACTTCAAAACTCCAACAAAACAAGAGGAAGAGAAATTAGATAGAATAATGTGCCCGAGTGTACCCTCAAGCAAGAGAAACAGGTATAGAAAAGGTAATAGAATTGAAATGAATTATATAGACCTATAAACAAAGATAAGGCAAAAGACCTTTATCCCAAAGCCAGATTAGAAAAATATATAATACGAAAAGGATTTGTTCGCTATATCTATAATGCATATTATCGCATTTCAGCTGTTTTTACAGTTTATAGCAATAGCACCTGCCTTGGTGATGTAAGTGCTATCGCTCTCTCTCTCTCTCTCTCTCTCTCTCTCTCTCTCTCTCGAGTTAGCGTATGTATTTAGTGCCTGTAAAATATTTCTCTCTCTCTCTCTTCGTGATTTAGCGTGTGTATGTAGTGCCTCTCTCTCTCTCTCTCTCTCTCTCTCTCTCTCTCTCGTTAGTGTGTATATGCAGTGCCTATAAAGCTCTCTCTCTCTCTCTCTCTCTCTCTCTCTCTCCGTGAGTTAGTGAGTATATGCATAGCCTGTAAAATCTCTCTCTCTCTCTCTATCTCTCCGCGAGTTAGTGTGTGTATGTAGTGCCTGTAAAATTCTCTCTCTCTCTCTCTCTCTCTCTCTCTCTCTCCTTGAGTTAGTGTGTATATGCAGTGCCTATAAATCTCTCTCTCTCTCTCTCTCTCTCTCTCTCTCTCTCTCTTGAGTTAGCGTGTGTACGTAGTGCCCGTAAAACTCTCTCTCCGTGAGATAGCCTGTTATAAATATACTGTATATTTGTTCTTTCCTCTTTTTTTTTTTTTTTTTTGACCCTGGTTAAGTGCGATGTTCCACATTTGCGCAATCATGTCCCTTCAAAGGTGGTTATCACTCGTAGCGTGATCCTGTCAGGTGGCAAATAACTACTTCGCACAATCTGTGGATCAGCAGGTAGTTGAGTCTACGCTCCAGATATCAGCTTATAAAATCACGAAATGTGTTAAAATTTATATCTATCTATCATATATAATAAAGAACAAGTGTCTGGCCTTATGTATATATATATATATATATATACAGTATATATATATATTTATATATATATATGTATATTATATATATATATATATACATACAGTATATATATATATATATATATTATATATATATATATATATATACATACATACATATCATATATAATCAGCCGTTACTAGTCCACTGCAGAACAAAGGCCTCAAACATGTCATGGTCTTTCTGTGCCAGTCCACGCCCGCAAACTTACCCACACACACACACATACACACACACACACACACACATATATATATATATATATATAAAGTCTGTCTATGATGTTAATTTTAGAGAACTGTTTAAGCAGTCAGTTTTAATGTTAGACATGACGTACAGTATATACGTTATTTCATAATTCATAAAACGAAATTTGCACCAATAACAATATCCTTTGATTTGATCAGACCTTTCAGACTCCATAGTTCAATCTTTATAGCAAGAATCGTTTTTAGCTAAGAATGGGGCAGAGACCGGATTTACTTTTGAAATACCGAGAATATTTTGTTTTTATTTCAGTCAAATGGTTTTCAAAGAGATATGATTATTATTTGTTTTGTTATGAATGAAGATATATTAGTCGTAATAATAATTGTATTATGTTGAAGTTTTCAAATTAGGTCTAGTGACTCTAGTTCTGTTGCTGCTAATTGTTTTACTTCGAAAATTCTGTTTCCTTTTTCTGGAAAAGTGTATGTATGTGTGATATATGTATATATAATATATATATATATATATATATATATGTATATATATGTATACATATATATATTATATATATACATATATATTTATTTATATATATGCGTGTGTATATATATATATATATATATATAGAGAGAGAGAGGAGAGAGAGAGAGAGAGAGAGACTCTGAATCTGCCCCATGTGGTATATATATTCCGAGTAGCGTAGTATCTATTCCCTGCTATCATTAGTGTTTTAGGCCTATATACACATCTTGTCCGCCGGAGGCCTGCTGGTGGGTGGAGGGACCCTGGCTATACGGTCTTGTTCAAGGTGAGAGTGCAGTACGCCCACCCATACTGTAAAGAAGGCCGCCATTGGAAGCTATCCGGTGAATAGGAGAGAAATTTTTGCGAAGGTGCACTCGCCTGCAAAGTCAGTAGGCCTATGCTTGCATTTCTTAGATAAAAGCAGAATCTGGTATAACATTTACGCCTGTTATGTAATGATTGTTATTGTGGTGATTCAACGTCTTTAATGCTCATTTATTTGTTGTTGTTGTCATTATTATTATTACTAGCTAAGCTACTACCCTAGTTGGAAAAGCAGGATGCTATAAGCCCAAGGGCTCCAACAAGGAAAAATAATCCATTGAGGGAAAGAAATAAGGAAATAAACTATATGAGAAGTAATGAAAAATTAAAATAAAATGCCTTAAGAACAGTATCAGCATTAAAACCGATCTTTCTTATATAAACTATAAATAGAGATTTTTGTAAGCCTGTTCAATATAAAAACATTGCTGCAAGTTTAAAGGTTAACGAACAAATTAAAACCTTCTTACAATAGAGAGAAACAATGCGTTTTTAAAAATGGCTGAAACACACACAAGCTTCGTTGCAACGGAAGCGAAGGACAGATAATATCAGCCTTTGGAAGGCTCGTCTAGATCATAATTAGAAATGGTAACTGCGCCCTTCTGCCATAGCATGCAAATGAAGCGACCAAAGTCTGCAGTTTTCGCCTCTATACTGGAATGCCTTAAGGGTGACAATACTTCTTCGTTTCGGCGGGTGATTTTGCGCGTTCTTGGACCATTTTTGCTCCTTTTTAGTACGGTTCCAGGAATGCGCGGCAAAACGGCTTTTAACGGAAGGAACGAAGGAAGGTTGGGACTAGGTAGAGAGAGAGAGAGAGAGAGAGAGAGAGAGAGAGAGAATTGTATTTGAATTTATAGATTTTGGGACCTGTGAGATACAGTGTACAAAGGACTTGTAGCTAGAGACCGAAGGAACGCTGCAAAGACCCTTAATGCCTACAGTACGCCTCGTGAAGGCCACTGACGCCACTAGGCCCCTACGAGAGAGAGAGAGAGAGAGAGAGAGAGAGAGAGAGTTTTTAGTCCATCATCGGAGACTATTTGCTCTGGTAGAGCGATTTAGTTTAAGCATTTAGAGAGTTCTTATGATCTCGTCTAACTTATTCTTGACCTCGAGAGAGAGAGAGAGAGAGAGAGAGAGAGAGAGAGAGAGCGTGCGTTACAAGGAGTTACAAGGATTTTGGATATCTCAAAGACTTTTTTAGTCCGTCCGCGAAGACTATTTGCTCTTTGGTAGAGCGATTTAGTTTAAGCATTTAGAGAGTCCTTATGATCTCGTCAAACTTATTCTTGAGAGAGAGAGGGAGAGAGAGAGAGAGAGAGAGAGAGAGAGAGAGCTTTACAAGGAGTTACAAGGATTTTTGATGTCTCAAAGACTTTTTTAGTCCATCCGCGAAGACTATTTGCTCTTTGG
>NC_090769.1:25742268-25744768 GCF_036898095.1 Palaemon carinicauda
ACCTAGTATAAGTGGCCCTGACTAGTACAGCTTTGATGACCATGGTGATACACAAACCCTTTTACCACGTTAAGGTCCCACTCATAAAATGATATATATATATATATATATATATATATATATATATATATATATATATATATATATATATATATATATATATATATATATTGAGAGAGAGAGAGAGAGAGAGAGAGAGAGAGAGAGAGAGAGAGAGAGAGACCGCGTGTGTCTTTTTGCATGGACGTGGCAGATGGAGTTTATATATGTCAAAGGCTTTTGGAACTTGTCATATCAAGATGGTCAACTCTCTCTCTCTCTCTCTCTCTCTCTCTCTCTCTCTCTCTCTCTCTCTCTCAAGAAAATCCTCTTTTCTGACTAGAAATGAGGTTTCACTTCCCGGACTTTATATTTGGCAAACACTGTTTTAAAATGAAACTTCTTCCAATTCGTTATAAAAATTGCATTTCCATGAAAACTCTGGTCCATTCTTGTATAAATTTATAAATTATGCAAAGAATTTAAATTATAGTTTTTAAAGGCCGCTCGTGAATCTCAGAACACAAGCTATGTCCATTTTGTTACTTACTGAGAACCACAAGTTCAAGTTAATGGAAGATTATATATTTTCACACAACTCTTTAACTGTACAGTATTATCGAAATTTTTAAATTTAGACAAGTGATATTCTGTTACTGGCATTGGATGATTTTTCATATTTAACTTGTAGAAATTCTCGATGAAGCAAAAAACGCAGCTCTTATGCTAGAGGCCTACCTAATTTGTTAAATATGCGTTTCGGATGATTTGTCATTAACATTTGTTAAAACTATTTTGTTGGTTAATCAATGCTTGTCCTGAAACAATGCCAACTATCAGATGTTCATATCTTTTGTCTTACTCAGATTGAATATAGGCCTATGTTGGATACATTAGTATAAATGAATGTAGACTTATGTTAGGATATAGCAGTATAATTGAATATAGGCCCATGTTGGATACATTAGTATAAATGAATGTAGACCTATGTTAGGATATATCAGTATTATTGAATATAGGCCTATGTAAGGGTACACTAGTATAAATGAATATAGACCTATGTTAGGATACATTAGTATAATTGACTATAGACCTATGTTAGGATATAGCAGTATAATTAAATATAGACCTATGTTAGGATATAGCATTATAATTGAATATAGTCCTATGTTGGACACATTGATATAAATGAAAGTAGACCCATGTTAGGATATAGCAGTATAATTGAATATAGGCCTATGTTAGGATACATTAGTATAAATGAATATAGACCTATGTTAGGATACATCAGTATAATTTATTATAGACCTATGTTAAGACATAGCAGTATAATTAAATATAGACCTATGTTAGGATACAGCAGTATAATTGAATATAGACCAATGTTAGGATACAGCAGTATAATTAAATATAGGTATATGTTAGGATACATCGTCATCCTGAAACTATGTCAACTACCAGATGTTCATATATTTTTCTTCTGCAAATTGAATATAGACCTCTGTTGGATACATCAGTATAAATGAATATAGACCTATATTAGGACATAACAGTATAATTGAGTATAGGCCTATATTAGGATACATTATTGTCCTGAAACTATGTCAACTATCATATGTTCATATCTTTTGCTTCTACTCAAATTTGTCATAGGCCTATGTTAGGATATATTAGTATGATTTAATATAGACCATGTTACGATATAGCAATGTAATTAAATTTAGGCCTATGTTAGGATATAGTAGTATAATTGAATCTAAGCCTATGTTAGGATACATCAGTATAATTAATATAGACCTATGCTAGCATATATCAGTGTAATTGAATATAGGTCTATATTAGGAGACATCAGTATAATTAATATAGACCTAATTTAGCATATATCGGTGTAATTGAATATTGGTCTATGTTAGAATACATCAGTACAATTGAATATAGACCCATGTTAGAATATATCAGTATAATTGAATATAGGCCTATATTAGGAGACATCAGTATATTGGTTCGCTATGAAAATGATTTTGTAGACAAATAAAGAAATACACGAGGGAAAAAAGTGAGAAATCGAGCTTAGAAAATGGATCCCTGGCGTTGAATATTCAAAGTCATGACCCATGTGACTGTTCAACTAATTGTGAGTTGTTGCCAAGGGCCATAGGCGTTGGGATATCTTGGAATAGACGTCAGGAATGATGCCTAACGAACTCTTTGAGATTCTGGAATGGGAATAACTATAGATAAAGTTGTTTATGGGTCAAACAATTGCATATTGTTAGTTAAATTAAAATCTGTAAAATTATTAATCTGATTAATTTATGGTTTTAAAATCAGGGTATTTAGAAAGGAAATGGAGATTAGATTGTATTAGCACATTTAATGTGCCACTATGAGAGAAGGTTAAAAGGTAACTACAAAATATGACTGAAATTGAGGTCTAAATCAGATTATATAGGTACAGACA
>NC_090769.1:25754768-25759768 GCF_036898095.1 Palaemon carinicauda
TTTCCTTTCTCACTGGGCTGTTTTCCCTGTTGGAGCCCCTGGGCTTATAGCATCCTGCCTTTCCAAGTAGGGTTGCAGCTTAGCAACTATTAATAATAATGATAATAATAATAAACGTAATTCAAATTACATTGCGTAGTCCTATCCATTTAGGTCTAGATGTTCAAAACCTGGTGCGCTGAGAGAGAGAGAGAGAGAGAGAGAGAGAGAGAGAGAGAGAGAGAGAGAGAGAGAGAGAGAGAGAGGTGGTTATTTGGATAATATAGCTTGACTACGTTTAAATGTAATCCAAGTTACATTGCGTAGTCTTATCCATATAGGACTAGAGGCCCAAAACCTGGTGCGCTGGAAGGGGTTGGTCTAGGGCGCTTTACTTCCGCGTTTGTCGCTGTCCTTTTTGGTGGGTAAGTGACTCCTCGAACGGGAGATGGACGAAGGTGATGTTGTTGTTGTTGTTGTTGATGTCATCGGCTAAAGGGGGAAGCGAGGACGAGGACAAGAGGAAATGGATGTATAAAGGGGTTAGGTCTAAGGTGCCTTCGGTGTGGCTGTCTCCGCTCCTGTTGTTGTTGTTGTTATTGCACAGGGTTACCTAGGCCTTGGGAGTGTCGCAGCGGCCTAAACACATTTATATCTTGAGATTCTGTGCAGGGGGAAGGGAAGATCAAACAAGGGCGAGGGAGGCAGGCAGGTTAGGGAAAGGAAGAGATGTGGAGACTGAGAGTGACCACATCGGTCTAGGGATGCATACTCTGTTCTGGTTTTAGTTTGTCGTTTAACTAAAAGCTGAATTCCCTTAAGTTGATAATGAGTAGATTATATATGATTATATTAAGAATATATAGGCAATTATTACTAAATATTTATCGCTTGGAATGATCTTAATCAGTTTAATCAGTGTAACTACAAAAGTCCAAAATTGCAGTAAATGTTTGTATATTGAATGAGCTGACACAAATCTCTTATTATAGTTTATTTTTGTTACTGTTCTTAAAATGTTTCATTTCAATTATTTATTACTTTTCTTGTAGTTTAAGCCTATATATTTCCTTATTTCCTTTCTTTACTGGGTTATTTTTCCCTGCTGAAGCCTTTGTGCTGATAGCATTCTGTTTTTCCAGTTAGGGTTATAGCTTAGCTAATAATAATAATAATAATAATAATAATAATAATAATAATAATAATAAAACCATTACTATTCTTAGCCTAAAATCAGACATGTAAGTTAATACAAGTAAACTATCGGCTAAGTTACTATTTGTAAATAACATTACCACGCAAATGTTGCTGCACATTACAGAGCTGTGAATAATTTCCCTTTTTGCATTATTTCCAACACCTTTTTAGAGTCACTTCTGTATTCAGTGGTTTAGCAGAATTCCGCAAAATGTTTTTAGTTTTACGAAAACATTTAGGGTATTTTTCCAAGGAGTTGCATCATTCAAGTGCATGCTATTATGAGAGAGAGAGAGAGAGAGAGAGAGAGAGAGAGAGAGAGAGAGAGAGAGAGAGAGAGAGAGGGGGGGGGGAAAGTCGTGTGCATGATTACTGAGACGAAGTCATGTCAAGATATATGATGGAATTTATATCATCTATGAGAGAATATTATAAATATTTTGAGATGATCTCTCTCTCTCCTCTCTCCTCTCTCTCTCTCTCTCTCTCTCTCTCTCTCTCTCTCTCTCTCTCTCTCTCTCTCTCTCTCTCGATGTTTTACGTAATGTATATTTCCAGTCACATTTATTCGTTCTTCAATTTATATATATATATATATATATATATATATATATATATATATATATATATATATATATATATATATATATATTTCTACTAGGAAGTCCAATGCATCTGCTAAATAGATTAGTAATATATTTTTTTCTCTTAATTATTTTCGTACTTTTTATTTTCTCGTGATTTCATTACAAATTCTGTAATATAATTTAGTTTTTCATCCTAATTATCCCTGTAAATTTCATTTTCTCAAAATTATATTACAATTTCTGTTCGTTCTTCCGATATGTCCCTGATCGAGAAGCTCCTCGAGAACCTCCTAACTAAAGGATACGGTGCCCCCCCCCCCACACCCATCCTAACGTCATGTAGGACTCGCCTTCAAAGTTCCTCAAGATCTTAACATTCCTTCAACTGATAAGGATCAATTAAAAGGTCCTTATCCGTCCTTGGCTATGTGGCTCTGGTCTTCGTTTTCTTCTTAATCAGGGAACGACCTAGGGGTATCCCCCAAGGAGATGTTGCCCTCCTGGGGAGGGGTAGGGTCATAGGATGCACTAATAGGGGGGAGGGGGAGGTATGAGAAGGATTAATGGGGTTCTCCTTAATTTGCAGTGAAGAGATGGAGAAATTTTTTTAATCAATAGTCCTATAGGCCTATGGGAGAGGAAGCACAGGGGAGTCATTAGGAAAGGGGGAGGGGGATAGAGAATGGTGTTTTTAGTCAGAAAGGTATCGATATTACGTCATTCAAATATTCATTCCGTTGTTATATGTGTAATTGTGAAATACGTCATCATGAATGGCCTGGTAACTTATTCATCAGCGAGACATGAGCTCATGACATTTATAATAAATTCCTACTCTGAGCTCGCCCGGCCTCACAAATATTAATGATAGGCCTATTGAGATGGCAGTAAAGGGGGGAAGCCCCTAAATGTATGGCCGCTGTGGATTTGTTTCGGAAATTAAAAGAAAAAATGAAATATGGAACCATCGCGTGCACGCACAAACACACACACACACACAGACACAGAAATGAGTCTCCAATGCAGTGGTTTAAAAGTTTGAAGGCCGTTCGTGAATGGCAGAAGCAAGGGACATTGACATTGCCCTATCAAGCAGGATAATGTCCTAGAGACTGGCCATATATACATATGATCAGCTTCAAAGCTCCCTCTCCACCCAAGGAGGACCAGGCAATGGCTGCTGATGACTCAGCAGATAGATATATAGGCTCCCCCAAACCCCCCCCATCCTTAGCTCACAAGAATGGTGAGGTTGCAACGACCAAAGAAACTAACGAGTTTGAGGGGGACTCGAACCCTAGTCTGGCGTTCACCAGTCAGGGACGTTACCACATAGTTTTTCATAGCTATGACATATTTGAATAAACGCATTAACTATATTTCTAAGTGCACAGTTTTATAAATGAAATGAATAATAGAATTAATTCTTTTTTTATGGAAAAGACTAACTTGGAGTAACTACAACTTTTGTTCAAATGTCCTTTCATGGTCAAGGTACAGATTCGTACTCAAATCTGTCAGTGTATTTTTTACAATATGGATCTTTTTTTCCCCAACTGAGTATACTTTTTCAGCCTGTAATTCCTGAAAAGAAGAAACTTTCGAAGGTGGAACTCATATATGAGGTGATTTAGAAAGAATTTATGAGTGTTGCCATATAAAGCCTGTTATTTACATTGAGTGTTGCCATATAAAGTCTGTTATTTATAACAATAGTGTTACAGCTGTTACAACAGTGTCGCAGCCTGTTATAAAAGTGTTACAGTTTATTGCAACTGTGTTACAGGTGTTACATCAGTGTCGCAGCCTGTTAAAAGTGTTACAGTTTATTGCAACTGTGTTACAGGTGTTACAACAGTGTCGCAGCCTGTTAAAAGTGTTACAGTTTATTGCAACTGTGTTACAGCTGTTACATCAGTGTCGCAGCCTGTTAAAAGTGTTACAGTTTATTGCAACTGTGTTACAGGTGTTACATCAGTGTCGCAGCCTGTTAAAAGTGTTACAGTTTATTGCAACTGTGTTACAGCTGTTACATCAGTGTCGCAGCCTGTTAAAAGTGTTACAGTTTATTGCAACTGTGTTACAGCTGTTACATCAGTGTCGCAGCCTGTTAAAAGTGTTACGTGTTACAGTTTATTGCAATTGTGTTACATTCTATTACAACAGTGTTACAATCTGCTACTACAGAGTTACAACACTGTTACAGCCTATTAGAAATGTTACAGTCTGTTACAACAGTGTTACATTTTGCTTGTACATAGTTACAGCACTGTTACAGCCTATTAGAAAAGTTAGTCTGTTACAGCAGTGTTACATTTTGCTACAACAGAGTCACAACACTGTTGCAGGCTATTAACAAATATTCCAGTCTGGTACATAACCATCGGAAAAATATCCATCGGGAAAAAAATCCATCGGAAAAATATCCATCGGGAAAAAAATCCATCGGAAAAATATTCATCGGAAAAAAAATCCATCAAAAAAATATTCATCGGAAAAAAATCCATCGGAAAAAATCCATCGGAAAAATATTCATCGGAAAAAAAATCCATCGAAAAAATATTCATCGGAAAAAATCCATCGGAAAAAATATTAATCGGAAAAAATCCATCGGAAAAATATTCATCGGAAAAAAAAATCCATCGAAAAAATATTCATCGGAAAAAATCCATCGGAAAAAATATTAATCGGAAAAAATCCATCGGAAAAATTTTCATGGGAAAAAAATCCATCGAAAAAATATTCATCGGAAAAAATCCATCGGAAAAAATATTAATCGGAAAAAATCCATCGGAAAAATTTTCATGGGAAAAATATCCATCGGAAAAATATCCATCGGAAAATAAATCCATCGGACAAATATTCATCGGAAAAAAATCTATCGGAAAAAAATCCATCGGAAAAAAATCTATTGGAAAAAAATCCATTGGAAAAAAAATCCATCGGAAAAAAATCCATCGGAAAAAATATCCATCGGAAAAAATCCATCGGAAAAAAAAATCCATCAGGAAAAATCCATCGAAAAAAAATACATCGAAAAAAAATCTATTGGAACAATATCCATCGGAAAAAAAATCCATCGGAAAAATATCCATCGGAAAAAAATATCCTTCGGAAAAAAAAATCAGAAAAAAAATCCATCGGAAAAAAATCCATGGGAAGAATTTGGGTCTATTCAGTAGCTTTCTAAATTCTGATCAGGTCTCATCATTAAAACTGATCATCAGACTGATAAGC
>NC_090769.1:25764768-25772268 GCF_036898095.1 Palaemon carinicauda
TCTATTGTAAATATACTATTCATTTTTTTACTTATTGTGTCTATTGTAAATATATTTCTTAATAATTATTTGTATCTATTGTAGATATGCTATTTATTTATTAACTAATTGTATCTATTGTAAATATATTTATTTAATGATTATTTGTATCTATTGTAAATATATTATTTATTTATTAAATAACTTTATCTATTGTAAATATATTTATTTATTAATTATTTGTGTCTATTGTAAATATTCTATTATACTGTTTATGTTTATTATAATTATATTTACTAAATACTTGTATCTATTGTAAATATACTATTTATTTATTAACTTATTGTGTCTTGAAAATATATTTAAATATTGAATATTTGTTTTTATGGTAAATAAACTATTTATTAACTATTTTATATGTTGTAAATAAACTATTCATTTATTAACTAATTGTATATATTGGAAATATACAATTTATTTATCAACTATTTTTATCCATTGTAAATATACTATGTATTTATTAACTAAGTTTATTTAGTTTATTAAACTTAATTGTTCAACATCTATTTTAATATGATGTATTAATAAATTCTTTATCTTTTACAGGTTAGTGTATGACGTCTTGCTGATCAGTCAAGAGTAAGTTTTTGTTTTGTTTTTGTCTCTTTTTTTCAATTTGATAATAATACTCATTATTATTTCTATGTTTTGTATAACATAGTTTATAAACAGAATTCTTGTGTAGTTTTCCAAATATCGGGGCCGGCCAACAGGTGCCGTGACATACAGGCATTAAATGGAATGGCTTGCCGTTGCTTCAGTCAGATTATCCTGGGTGATATATATATATATATATATATATTTATATATATATGTGTGTGTGTATATATATATATATATATGTATATATATATATATATATATACACACACACACTTATATATATAATATGTGTGTGTGTATATATATATATATATACACATACATATATATATATATATCTATATCTATCTATCTATATATATATATATATATATACACACGCACACACATACACATAAAACGTAGGACGATTTATATGCCAATATTTTCCGGTCGGCAGAAATATTCAATAACGCATCATTCTCAACAAAATATAGAAAATATAAATGCATTTTCTCACCTCGCCCTAAAACCAACCAATAAACTTTAGTATCTTATATTATCTTCGGCCTCTTTGAAACCTGTCAGGTTCCTGCTGCCTTTCATATATCATCTATAAGAAAATGTTTTCGCAAATAGTCGTTTATTCGTCGTCTAAATCAATGAATATCATCGTAGCAAAATAATGTCACTACGTTAAAAGTTTACTTATAGATTTCCATATCTCGAAACCAACTTTTTTTTTTTTTTTTTTGAAACTAATCATCGTTGCAAAATAATGTCACTTCGATATATATCTCGGAACCAGCCTTTTTTTTTTTTTTTTTTTTTTTTTTTTTTGGTGCGCGTGTGTGTGTGTGTGTGTGTGTTGGAAAATACTCATATTTGAAAAGGAAAAAAATGAAACTATATCAAGAATCAGATAATCGATTGTGTGACCAATTTGGCTGGGAATTTATTTCCTTATTCAAGACTTTCTCACTCTCACATATATCAATCCTTTCCCTCCAGTTCGATCTAAACTCATTTATTACTTAATCGATAAACGTCAAAAACCAAAGATAAAGTTCTTAATTCTTCCTTTTATCTCTTATGAAAAATGTTGATATAGTTTATACATGAGTTGGGTTTTCTATGCAAGTGTATATATTACATTACACACAAATAATTATTACATTAAATAAAATAAATATTACATTGTGTAGAAGTATAAGTATTACATTGTGTAGAAGTATAAGTATTACATTATATAACAGGTGTAAGTATCACATTATATACAGGTATAAATATTACATTATATACAGGTATAAATGTTATATTATATACAGGTATAAATATTATATTATATACAGGTATAAATATTACATTCTATACAAGTGTAAATATTACTTAGTATAAAAATATAAATATTACATTATAGTCAAGTATAAATATTAGATTGTAGACGAGTATAAATATTGCATTATATTCAGGTATGAATATTACATTATATTCAGGTATAAATATTACATTATATTCAAATATAAATATTACATTATATACAAATATAAATATTACGATACAGACAAGTATAATTATTACATTATATAAAAGTATAAATATTACATTATATACAAATATAATATCACATGATTTACAAATATAAATATTACATTATATACAAATATAAATATTACATTATGTACAAATATAAGTATCACATGATTTAAAAATATAATATCACATGATTTACAAATATAAATATCACATTATATATAAAACGTTTTACATTATAAACAAATAGCTATTTTGTTTGCTCTCAAGGTGTAAACAGCAAACGCGCGCCCCAGTGGTAACAACAATACACAGTACTACACAGTACATACCGGGTCCCAGTAGTCACAGCAATACACAGTACATACCGGGATTATTTCCGCGTGCCTTGAGCGAAGAAAAAAAGTAGAGGAAAGTTAAAAAAAAAAAAAAAAAAAAAAGTCTAGGCAAGTTTTTTTTTTTTTTTTTTTTTTTTTTTTTTGGCTGGTCACTGAACCTGGTGCCATTGTAGGTGTGAAATGCACGACATTCCTTGTTATATTTAAATTAAACTGATTTGCCGTTGATCAACTAAGGGGAAATTTATCAAGGTCATTTGATGTGTGGTATTGACTATTTATGTAAGAAACCAGTTTATATATATATATATATATATACTGTGTATATATAATACACACACGCACACACACACACACACATATATATATATATATGCGCGTGTTTGTATGTATATATACTGTGTGTGTGTGTGTATATATATATATATATATACATACACGGGATATATACATACAAACACGCACATATTCATATGCATATATATATATATATATGTGTGTGTGTGTGTGTGTATATATATATGTGTGTGTACATACACAAAAATGTTTTTGGTTCAAAATCTTTTTGATATTTTGAATGCAATTCAAACGTTGTTCGCAAAATTAGAATGTGACCAATGAACCGTATAATGACGTAGAGCCAATAAACCAAATGTCAAATAATATGAAAAAGGAATAAAAGGTATGGAATGAATTAAGAGGTTACCTTTCCCATGGGTAAATTGACCTTAGAGAAGTGTTTTGCCTTATACTAATTGCGGGCTTCATCCCATTTGAACGTTTATGTGGAGAGACAGACAGCTGAACTAGTATCCGTTATTCTCATGTTTATTTTGTTTTTAATATGTAAGAATAGGATACCTTAACGTGGTGAAAGGGTTTGTGTATCGCCATAATCAGCAAATCTATACTATAGTCAGTTCTTTTTAGCGAGGCAGCTTTACACCGACTCGCAGGGTTGCACTTTTTATCTCGGAAAAGTTTCCTGATCGCTGATTGGTTGGACTAGATATTTCTAACCAATCAGATAGAAGGAAACTTTTCCAAACTAAAAGGGCACCGCTGCGAGTCAGTGCAAATGCGCCCCATTAAAAAAAAGGGAGTATAGTCAGGAACGCCCATACTAGGTTGATTTGCTGTGTGCGATCAGGCCAAAATCTTCCACCATCACCAGAGCGCCCACTGGCCAGCGTGGTGATGAAAACTGACCAAACGCCAGGCGTGAATTGACATATCTGGGGCCTTTGTCCTGCAGTGCTCTAGAAGCTACTGTTATTTGTTGTTGTATATAAGAGAAATGTGGTTTGCGAGAGGGGGTGAGATTATACGTGAAAATGAGTGTCTTAACTTTACAGGTCCAACGTTTATATGAAATATAATAAAAAATGAGAGAGAGAGAGAGAGAGAGAGAGAGAGAGAGAGAGACTTCTCTGCCTAGAAAGGAGTGTCTTAACTTTACAGTTCCAACATTTATATGAAATTAAACTAAAAACGAAAATGAGAGAGAGAGAGAGAGAGAGAGAGAGAGAGAGAGAGAGACTGCTCTGCCTAAAAAGGAGTGTCTTAACTTTACAGTTCCAACATTTATATGGAATTAATCTAAAAATGAGAGAGAGAGAGAGAGAGAGAGAGAGAGAGAGAGAGAACTCGGCCTGAAAAGGAGTATCTTAATTTTACAGTTCCAACATTTATAATGAATAAAACTAAAAATGAGAGAGAGAGAGAGAGAGAGAGAGAGAGAGAGAGAGAGGTCCTTATATTTTCTCCATCTTTTGAAAAGGAAGCGAGGAGGGGAAACTGGACTCCTAAATTCTCTTGGACTCCTTCATTTTATTATCATTTTTTTCTCTCTCTCAAAAACTCGTCCGAAAAAAAAGGGTGATAGAATTTTACGAGGTCGTAGAGAAAAGTGTCAATAGATTAGTATCTTTTTCCTGCATCAAACTTTATTTGATTTTGATATTTGAAGTAGATCTAATTGTGCGAAACGTCTCATGATTATCTTTCCTCCTCTTTTGATTTTGATATTGAAAACATACCTGATTGTTCGAAACGTTTCCTGATTCTCTTTTGATTTTGATATTGAAAAGATACCTGATTGTTCGAAACGTTTCCTGATTCTCTTTTGATTTTGATATTGAAAACATACCTGATTGTTCGAAACGTTTCCTGATTCTCTTTTGATTTTGATATTGAAAAGATACCTGATTGTTCGAAACGTTTCCTGATTTTCTTTCCTCTTGATTTTCATATTTGAAACACCTAATTGTGCGAAACGTTTCCTGATTTTCTAAAGTCTTTTTGATTTTGATGTTTAAAACAGACCTGATTTGGCGAAACGTTTCCTGATTATCTTTCCTCTTTTGATTTTTATGTTTGAAAGAGACCTAATTATGCGAAACGTTTCTTGATTATCTTTCCTCTTGATTTTTATATTTGAAACAGACCTAATTGTGCGAAACGTTTCCTAGTTACCTTTCCTCTTTTGATTTTGATATTTGAAACAAACCTAATTGTGCGAAACGTTTCCTGATTATCTTTCCCCTTTTGACATTTGAAACAGACCTAATTGTGCGAAACGTTTCCTGATTATCTTTCCCCTTTTGATATTTGAAACAGACCTAATTGTGTGAAACGTTTCCTGATTATCTTTCCCCTTATGACATATGAAACAGACCTAATTGTGTGAAACGTTTCCTGATTATCTTTCCCCTTTTGACATTTGAAACAGACCTAATTGTGCAAAACGTTTCCTGATTATCTTTCCCCTTTTGACATTTGAAACAGACCTAATTGTGCGAAACGTTTCCTGATTATCTTTCCCCTTTTGATATTTGAAACAGACCTAATTGTGCGAAACGTTTCCTGATTATCTTTCCCCTTTTGATATTTGAAACAGACCTAATTGTGCGAAACGTTTCCTGATTATCTTTCCCCTTATGACATTTGAAACAGACCTAATTGTGCGAAACGTTTCCTGATTATCTTTCCCCTTTTGACATTTGAAACAGACCTAATTGTGCGAAACGTTTCCTGATTATCTTTCCCCTTTTGATATTTGAAACAGACCTAATTGTGCGAAACGTTTCCTGATTATCTTTCCCCTTTTGATATTTGAAACAGACCTAATTGTGCGAAACGTTTCCTGATTATCTTTCCCCTTTTGACATTTGAAACAGACCTAATTGTGCAAAACGTTTCCTGGTTCTCCTTTTCCCTCTTTCCTCCTCTTGTCAAAACTGGGGGGGAAAAAAAGGAGAGTAGAAGGAAAGTGGAAAAAAGAAAAAAAAAATATTGAAAGCCTAACGAGCCTACGGACAAAAACAAGTGAGGACCGCCTGCCAGTGGGCTGTAAATTCTTCCCTCTCGGCCCAAGGCTGACTTTTAGTGCTGTAGGAGGGCTGGCAATCTTTCAACGGCTGATAAACGGCTCGTTTCAACCCCCTCTCCCTCCCCCCCCCCTCATCTTTACCCCCTTCTTGCCCCCTTCTTTGCACCCCTTTTTCCTTCATAGGCCTTCCTTTCCCCCTTTCTTCATAGGATCCCCTCTCCTGTTTTATCCGCCACATCATTCCAAAAAATCCTTCTCCCTTAACTTTTCTTTCTTACGATGTCGTTTTTATCAATATTTGCACAATATTATTTCTCCAAAGATTAATAAAATCCCACCGAAGATTAATTCATATTCTTAATCAATTTAAACTCCAAATTTATCTTTATTAAATCTAAATCAATCTAAAATGCCCAAATTCCTACGCAAATACTCAACGAAAATCTTTCCAGCAAATTTACGTTTCTAATCTGTTGTCGGACAGATAACATCTCGGACAACTTATTAAGGCATTCGTATCAATTCGGTGTAATGCCGCCAGATCTTTATCTGTGGGAGAGGGGAAACAAACAGGGGGGAAAACGAGTTTCCTCTTGTTTGTGATGTCTTGCTTATTTTTTTTCCCCTCGGTCGTCACATACGGGGAAAAACGCATTTGCCGAATTGCGAGAGACTGCTGTGTATTTACACAGAATCGGCTCACTGGCACCGAGCTTGGACTCGCTGCTAGAGGGGAAGAGAGGCCCAGGGCTGAGGGGAAGTGGAAGAGAGAGAGAGAGAGAGAGAGAGAGAGAGAGAGAGAGAGAGAGAGAATTTTAGGCCTACGCGCTGAGCTCCAAGGAAATGACCGTTTTCTTCCGCCGTTCAGGGCCCGTTTTCTATTGCTCTCCAAAGTTAATTGTGTTCGTATAACTTTCATTGGTCAGCTGTTGGAATTATTTTTCTTTTTTTTTATTTTTAATATTTAATGTCGGTCTCCACAAGGCACTAGAAGAGTTGGAAGACCCAGGCCTAAATGGCTGAGGACTATGAACCGTGAAGTAGATAATGAATGAAATAGCGACGACTAGCGAAATCTAACCGAGGACCTTTGCTTCAATAGCCGTGGGAGGAGATGATGACGATGATCTATTTTGTGCTTGTAGTCCTGGCAAATTTAGTGGGATAATCTCGAGGGATCATTATAACGATTTTAGAAGCAGCTGATGTTATTTATTTAATATCATAAGGACAAATTTTATATCGACCGTCTAAATCATGGAAAAGAATTTCATATATCCCATAGTGCTTTAAGCTAATTTAAAAGTATATTCTGTATGATTTTATTTTATATTTCATGAATGCTGATATTTTTCCCGTTTTTCAGATTATATTGAAACCAAACATCTATCATTGATTTTTTTTTCAATACAAAGATTAGGAGAGAGAGAGAGAGAGAGAGAGAGAGAGAGAGAGAGAGAGGGGGGGGGGATCTAAAGCAATTTGCCCATTTAGTAATCTTACCTATCTACAAGTAAACAGGGCAAGATTTGGTATTGTTCAATTCTCGTGGGTCAAAGCTAAGCCTATACACCACTGGAAACATGGGAGGAAGACCTGTTAAGCAGATCTTCCCGATCAAGACATGGAGATTCGGAGATTCAATGGTCTTGGGCGTAGCCAGAGTGGGCCAATGAG
>NC_090769.1:25780481-25782981 GCF_036898095.1 Palaemon carinicauda
CGTCATGCAGTTGTTTGAAATGTGAACTCTCTCTCTCTCTCTCTCTGCAAATCGTCATGCAGTTGTTTGAAATGTGAACTCTCTCTCTCTCTCTCTCTGCAAATCGTCATGCAGTTGTTTGAAATGTGAACTCTCTCTCTCTCTCTCTCTCTGCAAATCGTCATGCAGTTGTTTGAAATGTGAACTCTCTCTCTCTCTCTCTCTCTCTCTGCAAATCGTCATGCAGTTGTTTGAAATGTGAACTCTCTCTCTCTCTCTCTCTGCAAATCGTCATGCAGTTGTTTGAAATGTGAACTCTCTCTCTCTCTCTCTCTCTGCAAATCGTCATGCAGTTGTTTGAAATGTGAACTCTTCTCTCTCTCTCTCTGCAAATCGTCATGCAGTTGTTTGAAATGTGAACTCTCTCTCTCTCTCTCTCTCTGCAAATCGTCATGCAGTTGTTTGAAATGTGAACTCTCTCTCTCTCTCTCTCTCTCTCTCTCTCTCTCTCTCTAATTTCTCATTGCCCCACGCAAGACTTAAGATTCGAGAAGAGGCGTTGATTCCCCCAGCGATAATGTTGGGAGTGTTACTCTGTCCTTTTGAAGACCTTCAGGATCTTCGTCTTTCAAGGATTGCTTAGATACAGTTTGTCCTGCCCTTCCCTTCTCCTCCTGGGCCCTCCCTCACTCTCCCTCCACTCTACCTCTCCCTTGAACGCCACATGCCAACCAGAATTAGGCCTAAAACTGACATCCTTCTCTCTGTCTTCGGAAAAACTGGGTCCATCCACCGCCTTTTGAAAAGAACTCGATTGGGTAATAATGTTCCTTACCGTAAACTCCCTTAATACTATTGTCTCTCTATTAGAGAAGTCTTGTTTCATTTATTCTTGTCTTTTCCTTTTTTGTATGTTTTTTAAGGGTGTTTTATTTTAAATCAGTGACGTCATCGCTTAATGCGGAAATCTCATAATTTTGAATTTCTATTAAATTTTACCATTAAGATTATGGGACGTGACACTTCCATAGGGTTAAGAACGGAGAGATGCCATTTAAAAAAGTCAATGTTTTTATTTTACATTTTTTTTATAATAAATAAAGATGTTTTATTAAGCGATATCATTATATTTCGTATTTATATACTTTTTCATTATCATCCGCACCAGTGAATAAAGCATATTTTCCAACTTTTATATTTGTCTCTTGTAACGAAATATGAAGATTATTTCCCGTAGAATTGTGCAGTTAGCTTTGGCAGTGAAGGGGTTAAGTCAGTAATGAATACTGCTTAGGAGATCTTGAAAACACAAGTTCTCCTAATTCTATACTAGTGTACGCGACCTGTCAAGATGACGAATGAATGTTCAGATAGATATGCGCACGTAGATTCAATCCTTTTCTAACCCTCTCACTTTCCTAACTACAACCCGCTAGTTTGGGCAATTTGTGGGAGATTGTTGTTTCCGAGTGATTGCCGTTCAACGTGACAGAAATTTAATATATATATATATATATATATATGTATATATATATATATATAATATATATATCTATATATATATGTATATATATATATATATATATACAGTACATACACTTCTTCCTTATTATATAACCATTATGTAATCATGTTAGTGCAGGCTAAGTATTACTTAAAACGACTATTTGTTTGTTTATTATTATTATTATTATTATTATTATTATTATTATTATTATTATTATTATTAAACAGATTCCAGCCGAGGAAAACTAAAGATACAGCGACTTTATGAATAAGGTTTAACAAAATTAAAGATATTTTGACTTTATGAATAAGGCTTAACAAAATTAAAGTTATTTTGACTTTATGAATAAAGTTTAACAAAATTAAAGTTATTTTGACTTTGTGATTAAGGTTTTAACAAAATTAAAGTTATTTTGAATATATGAATATGGTTTAACAAAATTAGAGTTAATTTAACTTTATGGGTTTAACAAAATTAAAGTTATTTTAACTTTATGAATAAGGTTTAACAAAATTAAAGTTATTTTGACTTTATGAATAAAGTTTAACAAACTTTAAGTTATCCCATGTAAAAGAAAAGCAAAGATGAGCTGATGTAGAAAAAGCTAGTAATATTGGCTTCTGAACATTTATGCATAATGTATACTATGTATGTGATTATTTATTTATTTGTCTGAAGAATCTGAGAGTTTATGTGTCTGTGTACTAGGGTGTATGTGCGTGTATTTGTGCTCATGAATAATGGGTTAAATGTTAAGAGAGTAAGAAATTGTACTATAGTTTTGCTACATTCTGACATTATTTTATTCATTAATTATTTTCAACTTTTTCTTTAATTGTGTTCTGAACTCTTTACAGCTGGTTACTTTTCCTGTATTTCAAAAGAAGGTAAAGAAGTGAATTAATCAAACCTATGCTCTCTCTCTCTCTCTCTCTCTCTCTCTCTCTCTCTCTATATATATTATTATATATACAGTATATATATATATATATATATATGTATTATATTATAAAT
>NC_090769.1:25807981-25810481 GCF_036898095.1 Palaemon carinicauda
GGATCTGTCACTGAGGCAAACTGGAGGGACCCCAACACTCTCTCCTGTTGCCTTCTTGATATTCTGTCGGATTGAAGTGACAGATCCTGTTATCTCTTTCCTCTTCTTTGATGGAATGGAAAGGCAGTGTGACTGTAAGTCCCAGTGGACGCCCAGCCACTGGAACTTTTGAGCTGGAGATAGTAGAGACTTTTCCAAGTTGATCTTGAATCCTAAGTGTTCCAGGAACTGGATCACTTCCTTGGAGGCTTGCCTGCACTCTTCCTCGGATGCTGCCCACGCCAGCCAATAGTCCAGGTAGGCTACTACCTGGATTCCTTTTAGGCGTAGTTGATGAATGACTGCATTCGCAAGTTTGGTCAATACCCTTGGAGCTATGTTTAGACCGAAGGGCATGGCTCTGAAAACGTACTTTCTTTTCTGCAGTTTGAATCCTAGGTAGGGGGAAACTTGACGGTTGATTGGAACGTGCCAGTACGCATCCATCATGTCTATGGAGACTGTGTATGCCTGTTTGGGCAAAAGGGTCCTTATGCGTTGAAGCGTCAGCATTCTGAACTTGTGGTTCACTATGAACTTGTTGAGTGGTGATAAGTCCAGAATGACTCTGAGCTTTTCCGAGTCCTTCTTCTGAACACAAAACAGCCTTCCTTGGAATCTGATGGACTTTGCCTTCCGTATATATCTTTTGTTCAGGAGTTCCTGAACATATTCTTCCAGTATGGGGGTTGAGTGTTGGAAGAATTGATGGAAGTTTGGTGGAGTTGAGCTCCAACTCCACCCTAGTCCGTTCTTGATTAGGCTGTGGGCCCAGGGATCGAAGGTCCAACGATCCCGGAAGAGGAGAAGTCTCCCTCCTACCGGTAGCATCTCACTTGGAGTGCTGGTTGGAGGACTTTCCTCCTTGGCCACGTCCACCTTTGTTGCCCCTACCTCTGGAGGGGCATCTAGAGGATCCTCGAAAGGAACTTCGAGACTTCGGCCTAAAGGTTGTGGACTGCCTCCGAATATTGGGGTGAACACAGACGATTAGGTCGCCAGCGTTTGGGGCACCAGTTGCAAGGTGGTGGTTGGTTGTGCCACCATCTGGGGCACCGTTGCCATGGGAAGCTGTTGCTGTTGTCTTGGCCGCGAGGGCACTCTTGGTCGTTTTGATTTATTCTTCAGCTGGGGACCCTCATTGGCGGAAGATATCCTTTTAGAGGACAAGCCCCACTTGGAGAGGAGATTCCTGTTCTCCGTAGCGGCTTTGTCCACGACGTCTTTGACCACTTCACTTGGGAAGAGGTCTTTTCCCCAGATATTGGAGGCTATCAGCTTCCTTGGTTCGTGCCTCACCGCAGCAAAAACGAACTCTCTACAAGCCCTTCGGGCTTTGATAAAATTGTACAGGTCCTTGGTGACTGTCGCCAAATGAGATTTGGCAAAGACCATGCACATGTCTAGGCTGTCCAGGATGCTTGCCATAGTCTCTAGGCCAGTCTGCAGAGACATGGAAGCAGCAAGACGTTTTCTAGTCTCCTGTTCCCTGCGCAGGAGAGAGTCTGACAGCTTCGGGAGGTCTTCGCTGAACTGTCGTCAAGCAATATCTGCCCCCAGCTTCCCAATTGTGAAGGTGTTGTGGACATCCTTACAGTCTTTCTTGTCTGATGGAAAAGCGAGGGAAAAAAGTCTACACTCCTCCAGTGTAGGGCAAGGTTTCCCTGCCTCGACTGCCTTTAAGGCTGCCTTAAAACCTTTGTCCATAAAGGGGAAGACACGTTTGGGGTCAGCAATAAGGGACGGGTGCTTTTTGCTGAGAGCCGGCACCTTGGAGCTAGTAAAGGCCCTCTCTTTCAAGGTGGTTGTATATAAGGCGTGGGCCTTAGAGAGTTCGAGGACAATCATCTCCTTCGGCTCTGTCTCCTCCTTGGATGTAGGTTCCGTCCTCAGACAGACATAGCAATCCGGGTAGGCCCCTTTTCTGGGCCAAACTCAATTTCCTCTACTGGGACAGGGCCCAGTTTCTCCGAGAGGAAGATCCTCCCCCCCCCGACATTGGCATATGCTCTGCGTATCTTCATGGGTTAACGTCAGGGAAAGCAGGGAGATCATTGACGTTTAGCTTCTTCGGGGCTAAACGTGTTGCAAGCAGCTGATGCATTTCCGTCCGAAGACAAGCTTCTTTCCCGGACGATTTCTTCTGAATGTCTTGCACCAGAGACAGCAACGAGTGCAACGTACTCGTGATGGAATCTAACTGGGGTGTAGTGGAGGAAGTCGAAGGCACCGGCTCAGTCACCGCGGCTAATGATACCGAAATTGTTTCGGTTTTCTCGACTTCCACCTCAGGAGGTATGTCATCCTCTTGATCCAGTTCCTCCACTAGGAGATTGTTCTAAGTCTCCTCCGAGACAACAGACATGTTGTCCTCCAATTGGATGCCCTGCAAGGCGTCTGATACGTCAGGTTCTACCAGAATCTGAACTAGGGGAATCTCATGTTGAGCCTGGGGAATGAT
>NC_090769.1:25822981-25824788 GCF_036898095.1 Palaemon carinicauda
TGCCTCTAGTCTTAATCCATTTTTGAAGATAAGGGGTTATATAAGCTAATTTATGTTTAACATATTTCTCGCTCATATCTACACTTTGTCTTAGCAGTATTACAAGTGACTTCGCGATAGTGTTTGCATTTTTTTTAACAAAATCGCTGGAACTCCATCTGGTCCGGCTGCCAATCCATTTTTAATTTCGTTTGTAGCCTGACAATATCTGCTTCATTAATATCTATATCTGTTAGATATTCAACATTTTCTTCTCTCATTTCTGTTTCATTATTCTCATTCGCAATTCTTGGCATGAACTCACTCTTTATTTTTCTGCTAATATGTTGCATATTTCCTTTTTTTTATTCGTTAGCCGTCCTTCAATTCTTAGAGGGCCTATTTCTAATCTCCCTTTATTCATCTTTTTTGCATAAGAGTAAAGTACTTTGGGGTTTCTTTTTATATTTTGAAGTGGCCTTTCTTCTAAGTCCCTTTTTTCATTTTCTTTCGACTGTATATTCTTTTGTTCTGCATTTTCTATCTTACATTTTATTTCCATTATTTTCCACACATTTTTTTCTTTTGCAAGATTGTTCTTCCACTTTCTAATTTTATGAAATAAGATCCTTCTGTCTCTTGGTATGCACGTCTTTTGTTTATTGTTTTTCTTTTCGGTATATATTTTTCAACAATTTTCTTCAGTATTTTGTACAGTATGTCCGTATTTACCTGTATATTATCACTTACAAATGCATTTTTCCTTTCTTTATTCAGTTTTCCATTTATTTCTGACCATTTTATATTCTTACTGTAAAAATTATATTTTCCATATCCTTCCAAGTTTTTTGCTTTTATTAATTCTGCGATCACTTGCTTTGGAATGGACTATCAATTCTATGACATTGTGGTCTGAAATTCCTGTGTTATACACTATTATTTCTTTGACATAATTCAAACTCATTCACAAATACTAGATCTAGGATACTTCTCTTTTCTTGTTGGAATGTGGTTTATTTGTTGCATATTATGTTCTAATAGCATATCTTGAAGCTTTTCAAATTGCCTCTTATCTTCTGCGCTACTATTACTCTCTTTCTTTATATGTATACATACAACCACTTTCTTCTATCCGTTCTTTCCCATTCTAGGAAAGGAAAGTTAACATCTCGGATAGGAGTATATTCCAGTCTTTATGGTTTCTACATATACTCATCTATTTTTTTTCTATTATTATGTCAAAACTCCTTAGTATTTAGGGGTCTGCAAACTACAATATTCACTAGTTTTTCAAATTCAAATTCTACCGCAATCAATTCACATTCTGTGTTGTTGTATTTTTCATAGACTTTTCCTTGATCTATGTCTCTTCCATATATTGCGGTTCCCCCTTGATTCTTATTTTTTCTGTCTGATCTATAAGTTTTGGAAACCTTTTATCTGGTCATTACTGCCAGTCTCTTGGGAATACCATGTTTCACTTATATTTTAATATATCTATTTTTCGATTTGGGTTATTTCTTCTAAGAACTTTATTTTCCTTTTTAGAGTTACTCGTGACTAAACCCTGTGCATTCATCACTATTATGGTTTGTGTTTCATCCCCATTATTTAATATTGGTAATAATATGGATTCTCCGGTGCTTCCTTCCTGTTCTGATATGATGTTCTTTTCTTCATTTCCCGGAACTCTGCCATTAAAAAATCCAATTTTTCTGTTATATTTGCTCTTTCGCCTTCATATTTATTTTTGTGTGTATACCTGCAATTATCCCCATATCTGCACCAACCCCTGGCATTAAAGATGCATTCTTTGTAGTTGGGCTCT
>NC_090769.1:25825288-25881993 GCF_036898095.1 Palaemon carinicauda
AAGATGTACTCTACGAGTACACTCTTACTTATGTGAATTGACTACACTTGGGGGCTATGGCATCTTGTCAAAAAAAAGCCCCCATCTGGAGAAAACTCTGAGGAGTCAATTGAAAGAATCAACAATCTATTCCAGTGTCATTAAAAGTAAAATGCCCTAGCTTATCAAAATTTGCAAGCGGAAAAAAATTGTATTCTAAGCCTATTATGAACAAATAATGAAAAAAAAAATTACAAACTTTACTTCTACTGCACATCAAAAGTAAAAAAATAACTTTGTTATTAAAATGAGATGTATGCAAAAATTCCATTGCTCTACATCCAACTTCAGTAATGATGCAGTTGGATAAGGACAGGATATGTAACATCCAGTAAGTGGATTTAAAAAAAATATTTTATTATGCAAGGGATGAATAAAATGACCTAAAATAGCTATGAATGATGGGTTCATTCAGTGACTCAATGCTTAAAAGAATTAAATGATACAATAATCCTCGATTCACCTTGGCTAGGATTGTCGTCCTTGTCATATCTACTTCCCACCTACAGTTATTGGATAAGTGTTTTATCGGCTTAAGAAAAAGAGTGAAGTAGGGTAGCAACTTCATCTCCTAAGGCTTGCTGAGAAATCAGAAGGCTATGCATTTCTATGGGAAAAAAGTAAAATTTTTGGAGTGTCATAAACTGCTTCTTCACCTATGCTCTTTTTCTTTAAGAGCTACCACCATACCCTTCTGTGATTGGTTATGACCATTCAGAGTTGACTAACTACCAGACATAAATTATCTTCTTTTGGTTTGGATTGGATTTCTAAATTTGGGAAATACAGTTCGGGACTGGTGCCTGCGAGGTCATTTGGCACCTAAATATAAAAAGGAAAACATAGCAGTTGCAAAACAAAGTAAAAGTCAAAAGATGTTGGACAAGAAGAGTGAACAAAGGAAGTGGGGTTGTAGGTATAATATAAATTAAATATAGCTGAGGATTGAAGGAACGTTGCAAAGACTCTAATACCCACAGTGCACCCCGTAAGTTGCAATAACGTCACAAACGCTATATAGGGAAAGCTCTAGTGAAATGAAGTTACAACAAAAACGCCTAGACTGGCCGCCTATTCCCAGAATCGAACTAGGGCCTCTTGACAGTAAGCTGAGGCTAAAAAGGGATTTTGACGAAGGAAAAATCTATTTCTGGGGAGAGACCTGTGACGCCCGGTGAAAAGGTCCTTCTTTACACTTTTCTGATATAAATCTTCCAAATATACCAGAGAAAGATAAAAGCATGGAATGCAGATGTTACTACCCTCGCGCGAGCACCTTGTGGGTGTCGTGTATACATCAGGGGCGTGTGAAAACCACTATTCACAGGCTGTCTTCCATTTAGATAATTCCTTCATCAAAGGGAAGGGGCGTAACAGAGGCCCTAGAAACCACACTTGGATCAAGCCACCGACACCTAACACGAGCGCCCTCTAGGACATCCTTCTGCAAGAACATATGGCTTGGCAAGGAAAGGGTGGGTCCGTACAAAAATAACCGGGAAGGGTTTCACCGGGCGTCACAGGTCTCTCCCCAGAAATAGATTTTTCCTTCGTCAAAATCCCTTTTGTGGGTCGACCTGTGACGGCCGGTGAAAATGTACCAGAGAATGCCTTCCAAGCCCAATAAAGTAATAACATAATGAGGAGAATACAAACACCATGTAAGACAATAATATAATATAATAATGTAAGTAAACATCAAATTACAAACTAGCCAAATGACATAGGGAACGTAAGGCTAAATAAATATGAAGACAAGGAATCAACTGAGTGTCGAAACGCAAAAGGCATCAAACCTTACATGTCTAAGCATATCTAAACATTAAAGGAACGGTAAATACAATAACAGTTAAACCACAGGAATTAAACATGGTAAATATCATAGGGCTAACGAACTACCCAGGAGAGTGGCGACGTGGTGTGAGTGGCGGGTAGGAGGGAGAAGAGAAGAGATGGAAGAAAGGAAGAAGAAGAGATTAATGGGGAGAGATAAGACTCCCCGCTGCAACCGTGGGGTATTTAAGGGCCTGTAAGTTCTTTTAGATAGTGGCATTTGAAAACCATAGGAGATTTCCAACCCGTATATTTTTTAAGGTCATCAAAGTCCCTGTCCTGGAAGTAATTGATGGAGGTACCTACTGACCGTATATCATGAGCATGGGGAAATGATTCCGGATTAGTATGTTTAATGAAGTAGAGGATTTGTTGTCTGATACCTTGAATGGAAATAGTATCTCCTTGTTCCCTGATAAACAAGGGGCCAGACGAGCGGGTGGCAGTTCTAGCTAAAAGGCCCTGAGAGTAGTGACTGGACACAGAGAAAGGATCCTGGGGAAGAGGGATAATCTTCCGAGGGGAGCACCTATTTTGTCTTAACATCTGGTGAGATTAACCACAAGGCATCAAATAAAACTTGTGACATACATATATCCCAGTATCATAAGCAAGCTCACACCCACAGTGAAGGTACCCTCAAGCCTACAAGCAATACTTGTTATGTGAGTCATTTACACAAGATGGGAAAGGTAAGAGATAGTTACACTAAAGGATTTTGAAGTGCGGAACAAATTCAGAGATAAGTGAGAGAGAGTATTTTCTAATTTGTGTTGAACTAAACCTATCCCTATATACCGGTATTTTGGGCAACATTGTAATAACAGGATTTCTGGGCTTGAACCTGTGCCGGCCAGTGAATAAGCTCCTATTAGCACTTATTCTTAGGTAATTTACTGCTAAATATACCAGAGAAAAAATGTAAAGGAGTGCTAGGTTGACTAGCTCGCTCACCTATTGGTGTCGGTATGGAATTGGGCGTATAATCCAGAGGTCCCGCACCATTTAGATTCATCCACGACAAAGACCCCCAATAGAGGAGAGCCGTTCAACCTCACTCGGCACCACCAACTCTGCATCCGCTCAGAACCCAACTCCTTTTTAGCACGCCTGTGTGGTAACCCGCTAGTTTGTGCTCTCGTGTTTTTGCCTTATTTTCCTTGTGATTATGGCTTCTACATCGATTTCCCAGGAGACACCGTCTAAGTTAAGTACCAAGCTATGTTTTGCTGTGTTTTGAGCAATCTAGATCGTTTAATATTTAAGTTATAAGAGTTTATTCTCTTCGATCATCTCGGTCTTGCTCGATTCCGCTTACGGTTGGTACTCCTGTTTCGAGAGCTTTTAGTTTCACTCGCGGTGTTACTAAGTGTATTATTTTTATTATTAGTTTAATTTTTATAGTCAACGGCCATACCACGTTGAAAACACCGCTTCTCGTCCGATCAGCGAAGTTAAGCAACGTTGGGTCTGGTCAGTACTTGGATGGGTGACCGCCTGGGAACACCAGATGCTGTTGGCATTGTTTTATAGTGGATATTCATTATTTAGCGTTTAGAGCCCTTGTGGCTCATATTTAGGGCCGATATCAGATTACGTATCGTAGGTGGCTTGCCGGCCTTCGGCCATCAGGTTGTTGTCCTTCGGGATTTATTCATTATTTCGCATGCCTTGCCCTAATTTTTTATGTGTATATTTATATATTTTTCAACGCTATTACTTTTATAATGAATATTTGTGCTTATTACTCCGTATGATCTGTTTTGGTAGTGTTTGGGGATCGTCAGTTGGTAGCCCTGCTGCTTCGTGTCACGTGATCCTCCCCCAAGCTCCCCCTCTCGCTAGGTTGGTGGCTAGGCTTCTCTCCCCCCTCCCCTAGGGGACCGTTGCCTTCCCTTCCTACAGAGGGGGTAGTTCAGTGTTTATGGACTATGTCCTCTCTCCGGGTGTCCCGGTGGTTTTGTCTCTGTCTAGACTGGTTGGCCACCGGTCAACAGAGTAGGAATCCCGGTGCACCCTATTTTATAAATGTTCACCTATCACACTTTTATTTATGTTATACGAAAACCTCCGGGTTCTGTTGGTGGTTCTTATCTACGGTTCCGCCCCCCTTATTTTATAACATTTACTATGATTATATATGACAGATCACTACCCCGGAGTTCCTATATGTATTAGTTTATGGATGTAATTTTATATATCCCGGTCCGGGGCTTAACCTCGCTCCGGGAAGTCAGACACCATGTGTGTTAATTCTTTGTTGCATCCTTCTTTATGATCCCGGCTCGTCCGGAATGAATAGTTATACTCTAGTCTTAAGTTAGACTTATGTTTAGGCCCGGGTCCTCCGGACCCGCCCCTACTCAAGAGTATTATAGTTAAGCTTTAGTCTTAAGTTAGACTTATGTTTAGGCCCGGGTCCTCCGGACCCGCCCCTACTTAAGAGAATTACAGTTTCTCATATACTATTCTTATTACAGATGGTTCATTGCCAGACGACGGCCTGTGCGGCAGTTCTTCACCAGCCTTGTGGCCATACGGTGTGTAGGTCTCACGCCCTCTGCGGAGTACAACTGGAAGATATCGTAGTCTGGCATCCTGATAATTGTATGGTCTGTTTTGACCTCATTACCACCCTTGGATCTGATTCGGTGAGTCCCGTTGGCTATGTTGACTTTTCTAATTATTCTTACTTTTATTTGGTATACATACACTATTTAGTAAGATTTCTATGGTCTTTAAAGGACCTCCTGGACTCTTCCTTTCTTTAATTCCCACTATTATTTCAGGCATCCCCGGAGCAGAAGACTGCGGCTCGGGCCACCCTGAAAGTGTGGGTTGGGGGATTTGCCCGAAATGTGAAATCAAAGCAGCCTTACGTCCTCTCTGAAGACTACTGTGCAATGATTTATCCTAATGCTAAGTCTTCAGCCGCTGTGGCTAGAGCTGTTGCGGCACCCATCATTGCCGACATTGATGCCACTATTTCTGGATTCATCGATCAGGATCAAGATCAAGATACGTCTGATGCCCCCAGAGATCTGGAAGACAATGTTGCCTCCTTGAACTCGGATGTGGAACCCATGTTGTTAGATGATCCGGATGCAGGTAGGGTGATAAGTGAGGCAGGTGTTACCGGCGCTGAGATTCCTATCCCCAGCCCCGCTCTTTCTTCTTCATCTGATCTCTCTTCTTTTCATGGTTTTTCTGGGGACCGCGATTCGTCTCACCGATCACACCCGGTTCCCCCTAAAGATAAATCTAAATCTAGAACTTTGCCAAAAGCTCGTAAGCCCCACAAGGCTTCCCATGGTTCTAAAACGAAAGCAAACCCATCATCTAAGGCTTCCGGCTCCTCCTCTAAGTCTCACGACCCGGGAGTACAATCCGCCACTTCTGCTCCTAACCCGGGCCTTTCCGAATCAGCCATGCTTCGCATTGTGTCAGAGATGCAATCTAAGATTGTGTCAGAAATGCAGGCCAAGATGGACACGATGTTTTCTAACATTGGTCAGAGACTTGGGGCATTAGAGCAAGGTGCTCCGGAGCAAGTTCAAAGCTCTCTCATCCCGGATGCCTCTAAGCTTCCTCCGTTTACCAAGAATAACCCTTGGCGCATGGCTCTTCATTCCCCGTTCTCAGACGGGATGTTAACGTTGGAAGGTCTTGGTACTCGTCCACTAGAGGACTTTGAATTCTTTCCTCCTGGTCTCGCATTTCCGTTTCATAGTTATGCCAGGCTTACCGAGGAAGCTCTGGTTCGGCTGGATAAGGTCCCTAAAGAGACCGTCATTTTCCCAAAGGAACAAGCCCAATCTGTTTGGGCTAGGTTTCTAAATGACATAGGTTGCACCAATACCATGTTGACGCCTCATAAGAGTTCATTTACAATGTTCCTAATGGACAAGAATACCGTGACTCCATGCGTCACTAAGATTGCAGAGCTTGCCTTTCAATACGCTCTGGAGGAGAAGCCCTTGCCTCCCATCCGAGAGGTAGATCCGATCTCCCTCCTTCTTCCTTCAGATAATGAGTGTTGGGACAATGTCCATACCACCTTTACTTCCGGCAAGCTGACAGCGGACTGTGCGTCAGTAATTTTTAGTGAACGGCTTCCCCGTCTCCCGGAATCCCTTATTAAACAGGAGTATGATTCCCGCCTACGTGTTGGTCGAACCTTGAACTTGGCCACTTCTACGGAGTCGATAGCCTTAACTTATGATACTGAGAGTATCTTTAAGTCTCTCAATAAGGCTACTTTGCAGTCTTTGTACTTTGACCTATATGACTTTGCTCTTGCTAAACGTAGGTGCCGCAAACACGTCCTGGCTGAGGCGACTATTAGGCACGAACCGAATAAACTTATCCGGTCCTCTTGTTGGGGTCCAAATCTTTTCCCTGAGGATCTTGTGAAGGAAGTCTTGACAGAAGCTACAAGAGTTAATCAGAGCCTTAAAGCCCGTTGGGGTTTGACTCCTAAGCGGAAATATGATCCCGCAAGTTACCAAGCCCGTGGTAGGAAGAAGCTCCGCCCGTATACCTCCACTCAGTTCCGGCAACAGCAAAGTAGCTCGTCCGTTTTCCGGCAGCCTCTCCCACCATCTCCTGCTGTTCCTGCACAGCCTTCCACCTCTCAGGCTCCTTCCTCGGACGACTACGTCACCGTTCTGTTCCCTAAGAGCCAGCTTCCCGGTGCCTCCACCACCTCTCCAGCCTTTAACCAATCTTATGAAGCTCAAGGCTCTTCCCAGGGTTATAACAGAGGTAGAGGCTACCACCGTGGTTCATACCAGAACAGAGGTAGGGGTAGATTCTTTCGCAAAGGAAAGAACTTCCGAGGCGGACGTAGAGGCAACTCCTCAAGCCAATACTGAGGTGCAGCGGGTAGGGGGGAGGCTTTATGCCTTCCGCAACAAATGGAGGTTCAGTCCCTGGGCTTTCAGTATCATCTCCAAGGGACTGGGGTGGAGTTGGATTCAAGGACCTCCTCCACCGAACAGATTTCATCAGCATTCCACTCCGGACCTAGTCGAATTTGTCCAGGACCTGTTACAAAAGAACGCCATACAAGAAACGAAACACCTGAAGTTTCAGGGTCGGCTGTTCAGTGTCCCGAAGAAGGATTCGGACAAGAGAAGAGTGATTCTAGACCTATCCCTTCTCAACTTGTCCATTCAATGCGACAAGTTTCGAATGCTTACCGTCTCGCAGGTGCGGACCTTACTTCCCCGTGGGGCCGTCACCACCTCTATCGATCTTACAGACGCCTATTATCACGTTCCGATAGCGAGACACTTCCGTCCGTATCTAGGCTTCCGCCTAGGAAACAAAAATTACTCCTTCAAGGTGATGCCTTTCGGGCTCAACATCGCCCCAAGGATCTTCACAAAGTTAGCAGAAGTTGCTGTTCAGGAACTCAGAAATCAAGGGATTCAAGTAGTAGCCTATCTGGACGACTGGCTCATTTGGTCAGACACCTCCCAAAATTGCCTAAAAGCCACTCACAAAGTCATCCAATACCTTCAATCTCTAGGCTTTCAGATCAACTTCAAGAAGTCCCGTCTTCTTCCGAAATCAAAGTTCCAATGGCTCGGCCTGCAATGGGATCTTATATCTCACACTCTGTGTCTTCCCAAACCCAAGAGGTTAGAGATTGCAATGAACACCAAACGCTTTCTCAAAGACAAAGTGAGTTCCAGACGGCTCCAAGAGAGGATCCTAGGGTCCCTTCAATTTGCTTCAGTGACGGATCTACTTCTGAAAGCGAAGTTGAAAGATATCAATCGTGTCTGGCGTTCGAGGGCGAATCGGAAGCTCCGGGACAGGAAAGTCCGCCTTCCCCCCATTCTCCGGGAAAGACTTCTACCTTGGACAAAGGCCAGCAATCTGTCAAAGTCAGTTCCCCTTCGATTTCCGCCTCCGAAGTTAATCATTCACACGGACGCATCCCTATCAGGTTGGGGAGGCTATTCTCAGCACAGGAAAGTTCAAGGTCTTTGGTCTCCCTTATTCCGCCAATTTCACATCAATGTGCTGGAGGCCATGGCAGTTCTACTAACCCTGAAACGTCTCTCTCCATCCAAGAGACAACACCTTCGTCTGGTTCTCGACAGCGAAGTGGTGGTCCGCTGCCTCAACAGAGGCGGATCAAAATCAGGGCCTCTGAGCCATGTTCTAGTAGCCATATTCTCCCTAGCAGCCTCGAACCGTTGGCATCTTTCAGCTGTCCACCTGGTGGGAGTCCGGAACGTAGTTGCAGACGCCCTGTCCCGGACCTCCCCTCTAGAGTCGGAATGGTCACTCGATCAAAAGTCATTCCGGTGGATTCTCTCTCGGGTTCCGGGTCTCCAAGTAGACCTCTTCGCCACGGAGTCCAACCACAAATTGAGAGTATATGTGGCTCCCAATCTAGACCCTCAGGCCTACGCCACAGACGCCATGTCACAGAATTGGGACAACTGGGAAAGGATTTATCTCTTTCCCCCGGTGAATCTTTTACTGAAAGTCCTAGACAAACTGAGATCCTTCAAGGGACGAGTAGCCTTGGTCGCACCCAACTGGCCCAAGAGCAATTGGTACCCTCTCCTGCGAGAGTTGAGACTACATCCTCACCCGATACCCAATCCGGTTCTGTCTCAGATAGTACAAACACGCGTTGTGTACGCTTTCTCAAACATTCAGAGCGCCCTAACTTTATGGACTTCATGAAGTTTGCGGCCATGCATGGTGCCAATATCGATCCTCGAAACACCCTGTTCCTAGAATCAGATAAACGGGATTCCACCATCCGCCAATATGATTCTGCAGTTAAAAAGTTGGCTAAATTTCTGATAGACTCAGACGTACACTGTATGAACTTGAACCTTACAGTCACTTTCTTTAGAACTTTATTAGAATCAGGTCTGGCAGCCAATACTATCACCACTATTAAATCTGCTTTGAAAAAGATCTTCCTAGTGGGTTTTAACATAGACTTAACCGACTCTTTGTTAGCTTCAATTCCGAAAGCCTGTGCCAGACTGAAACCGGTTACTCGTCCTACCCCGGTTACCTGGTTCCTTAATGATGTGCTCAAATTGGCTTCTGATACCATTAACAGTTCTTGTGATTATATTCCCCTTCTCAGGAAAACACTTTTCCTTGTGAGTTTGGCTTCCGGGGCAAGAATTTCTGAACTGGCAGCTTTGTCAAGAGACCCGGGTCATATTGAGTTCCTTCCTTCGGGAGAGGTTCTTCTTTCACCTAACAAATTCTTTTTAGCTAAGAACGAAGACCCTCAGAACAGATGGTCCTCCTGGAAAATTGTTCCCCTCACGCAAGATCCGTCTCTGTGCCCTGTTACTGCTCTTAAGTCTTATTTATCCCGGACCTCCTCTAACTCCTCCGGGCCTCTATTCGTTAGAGAACAAGGCGGTACCATTACCATTAAAGGGATCAGGCAACAAATTTTGTATTTTATTAAACAAGCTAACCCTGACTCTTTTCCTCTTGCACATGATATTAGAGCAGTTGCTACTTCGGTGAACTTTTTTCACCACATGAATTTTACGGATCTTTCTAGGTACACAGGGTGGAAGTCACCGTCAGTGTTCAAGAAACACTATCTTAAACATTTGGAAGCCCTTAAATTTCCTACGGTAGCTGCAGGGAGCGTAGTTACCCCCAGGTAACTCACATGTTAATTCCTTGTCATTTTATCTCTCCCCCTTACCTGCCTCATTTATACCCTATTTGTATTCGTTGGTTTCGCACCTGGTTACTATTCCTATATTTGTTAATTTTATGACTCCTGAGTATCTGTATATATCATCACTCACGGCATTATTATACCTTACCTTTTTTGTCAATTGTTCTACCAAGTGGATTTATGTTCTTTTTATGGTACCTTTATAGTTGTTTTTGGCACTCAACTCTGATTAAAGTAACTTGTGTTTCCCTTGTGTTTATGTTTTTTCCTTTATTTTTCAAGTTTGGTGACATTTCTCTTGTATGTATTCACTGGCCGGCACAGGTTCAAGCCCAGAAAAGGGATTTTGACGTAGGAAAAATCTATTTCTGGGCGAGGGACCTGTGCCGCCCAGTGAACCCTCCCAGCTCCTCTCCCTTGGAGTCCCCAAACTTTGGGTGCTAAGGAGTTGGGTTCTGAGCGGATGCAGAGTTGGTGGTGCCGAGTGAGGTTGAACGGCTCTCCTCTATTGGGGGTCTTTGTCGTGGATGAATCTAAATGGTGCGGGACCTCTGGATTATACGCCCAATTCCATACCGACACCAATAGGTAAGCGAGCTAGTCAACCTAGCACTCCTTTACATTTTTTCTCTGGTATATTTAGCAGTAAATTACCTAAGAATAAGTGCTAATAGGAGCTTATTCACTGGGCGGCACAGGTCCCTCGCCCAGAAATAGATTTTTCCTACGTCAAAATCCCTTTATTGTTAGAGACAGTATTCTGTTAACTACAAATGAAGCAATCTCAAGCTAGGACCTGTTCTTCTTTGCAAAACCATGTAGCCCTTAATAATCATATACAAGCATCAGCATTTCCACATGTAAACTATCAAACAGTCATTGCCAGACAAGCCATGTGAGCAACATACTGTACTTACATTAACGTGTGTACCTCTGCATCCAGGGTGGACAGCCTTTTTATTAAAAACATAAGCAAGTGAAAGCCACAGGGCGCATAATATACAATAAATGAATTGCATGGCTTTACCACTGGAATTTCTGAATATTCTACAAGTTTTGAGTGTTAGGTTCTACATTATACAGTATTAGCCTACAGTTATGCATATCAGTTTAAATAACTAATTTTTCTTTTTAATCTAGGGAAAAGGCAGTATAATACCCATGCTAAGATATCTATTTCCATTTAAGAGCATTCAATTTAACTTATCTGAACAATACTGTATTACAAGATTGACAAGAATGAAAGTTACAAGTAGTAAAACTGAAAAGATTGAGCTGAATATGCTGTTACATAATATTGTGATACTTGAAATTATATCAAGCAAATTACATAAAAAATTATTCTCATATCATCATACTAAGATCAAAATCAAGTTGAATGAAAGATGTGCTTTTATAATGTGTGTTTTAAGTTTCAAAGGTTGTTCATGAGGAGAAAAGGTAAGAGAAAAGTCCTTGCACTTGATGCACAAAGTTCTAGACACTGACCATATATAGTAAAGTTCATATGACAAGTTCTGTAGACCCTCTCACCCGAACTAAGATCAAGAAGGACCAGGCAATGGATGCTGATAATTTAACAGGTAGACATGTACTCCATAAATCAACCAAAGTTTACAAGGAGGGTAAGGTTGTGAATGACAATGAAAACTATCATATTGTGGGTGAAGCTTGAAGCTAAGGAGCCAAAGAAGATGATTCAAGGACATTTCCAATAGGCAAAAATAACCTTAGTGGGAATACAGCGTTATTCCCTATTAATGTTCCTGAGATATAGCATACAAACTGCAAAAGTTAAAAATAAATCTTACAGATACCTAAGAAAAATGTGAAATCTACAAGAAAAGCAACTAATGCCATATTCCAACTCCAGTGACTTTCTTCAGGGAGGTAAATGGGGTATAAAAACAATGACCCTGTCCTGATACACACAAAATATGACAAATTCGGAGATAATTTGTATTTTTCCTAACCATACAAACCTTAGCTATTTACATTGGGTATTACTTTCGGCGTAGCTGAAATGACGAGCCATTAGATTTTAACGAGGGTTTCCTATCCCACGCTAGTTAGCAGGGGTAGGGGGAGGGGTAGCTTGCTACCCCTCCCTCCCTCACACACCGGTGAAATGTACCACTTCACTTAGAGGTAGGACTTGACTTGGGGGACAGGGCTGGTGGGCAAATATGTGTAAATAGCTAAGGTTTGTATGGTTAGGAAAAATACAAATTATCTCCGAATTTGTCATTTGTTCCGTAACCGAAATACAAACCACGCTATTTACATTGGGTGACTTACCCCTTAGGAAGAGTGGAAAGTCCCCAGCCATACTGGCTTTGGCTTTACCCAGGGACTCAAAATCCGAGTGAGTCGCACTCGAGAAAAGGGGTCCCTGCACCTCACAAGTTTCTTGCTCCGCAAGGAAACGTGTGGCCTACACAAGCTTGTGTGTGAAGGAAGAAAGTGTGACCCGTCCTAGGCAGTTGACCTGGAGTTCCAGAAGGAACTCTGGGTTAGGACGTTCCCAATACCACCTTGTCAGGGTATGGGGGACGCGACAGTATTGACTCAATACTCGGAACACAAGGAAGCATGGTTTACCTGCAGAAGTTTGAGATCAGCTATGCAGAGACCAGGATGCTGCTTCCCCAGTAGAGGGGACGATGAAGAAAAAAGTAAGGGCCAGACATACTTCTTTTTTTCATGCAGACTAAAACCTGATAACAATGCCCTCAACCTTCTGCTACCTGTCCAAAAAGGAGCCTGAGGTTAGACCAGCTGTTGTGTAGCCACCACAGAGCGATAGAAACATATCGATACTCCTGTGGGTCACGTCCTGCAGGAAGCGGGCTGCGTAGGTCATTAGACGCTTCCAGACTCCAGCTTGTAGCACCTGCGTCACAGAGTAGTTCTATTCGAAGGCGAGGGACGTTGCGATGTATCCGACATCGTGCTGTAGGGCGACGTGACGGGGGAGGGTCTGGATTCAGGTCGAGATGAATGCCCTTGAGTCCGAGCTGAAGAGGTATACTGGCGACTTTCCCCTGTGGCCTCCCTGTGCTCCCAAACCGGCTTGCACGTGAGGACAAACTGCAGCTGTTCTCAAAAATAACCCCTCGTTTCCTTTACTGGCAAGAAGGAGGAGGTCTGAGTCATCTGATACAGAACGGAGACTCGGAATCTTGAAGGAGTCGAACCGAAGGTCCGGGACTCCAAGATTCTGAGTCTAGAAAACAACTCAGGAGCGAACCTGAATGTTGCCTTCCCCATTCTCTTGAAAGGGCGGAGTCGTACGAGACCATGAAGATTGCTTACACACTGGCCGAGGCCAGAGTGAGCAGGAGCACCGTCCCCCAAGACGGAATACGATCAGAGGCCTGACGTAATGGTTCTTGAGAAGATCTCTTAAGGGACTAAAGCGTCTGAACCATGCTCCATGGAGGAGGTCTCACTCCGACTGGGGGCAGGGACGTTCACAGCTTCGCATAAGCGAAGAAAGGTCCAGCGGGAAGGAAAATGTCTATTCCTCTCAGCCTAAAGGCCAGGGAAAGGCTGAGCGATAGGCTTCACTGCCAAGAGCGGAAAAGAGTTTCCTCCCGCCAAAAAGCAATAACTCCGTTATTGCTGGAGAAGAGGCCTCAAGGGAAGAGGTATCTCTCCCACGACACCAACCACAGAAGACTCTCCACTTCGTCTGGTAGACCCCTGCGGATGACTATTGCAGGTGACGCGACCTCCGCTCCGCGACTAGCGGGTTGTCTCTTCTTGAGGAGGCGGCGTAGTGTCTCCAGGCGTGAAGCCGAAGCGATGCAACGGCTCGTGAAAGATGTTGTAGTGTGGTTGTCTGAGTAGCCTGTGTCGTGGAAGAAGCTCTCCCGGGAGTTCCGTCAGGGGAAGCAGAGGGTCCGGAAACCGTTCTGCGTATAGTCACAGCGGAGCTCTCAGGGCCATCGAAAGGTTGACAGACAACCTGGTCTTGTTGAGACCCAACAGACAACAATGGTGGGAAGACGCAGGCGTCGATGTTGTCCCATCGTCACCGGAAAGCATCTTGCCAAAGAGTCTTGGGGTCTGAGACTGGGGGGAAGAACAGCGGAAGCTTGAAGTTCCAGGCTGTCGTGATCAGGTCCCCAAACCAGGACTTGCTGGTTACTATAGGCCAAAGACCCCCAGGTACTCTCGATCTGTGAGGCTCTGCTCAGATAGTCGTAGAGAACATTCCTCTGCCCGGAATGAGCGAGCCGATAGTGGTATTGAGAGGACCTAGGATCATCTCAGTATCTCTACTGCAAGATGCGAAAGTATGAAAATGCGCCTCCCTGCTGGTTGGAAAACGCCAGTACCATGAAATCGTCGCGCATGGAGCGACTCAGCAGGATCTGTAGGATCTGTAGAGGGGCCAGACTACGGGCCTTAAGCCTGCCTGAATGATGGGGAGGTACCCTTCAGGTCCTGACCATAGGCCTGAACCGGAACATGCCCCCCCCCCCCCTCTTTTCTTTGACGAGTCCGAGAACAGCATCAAATGTGGGGAAAGGCCGAGAATAACCACTCCCATGCAAGAGGTTCCATAGGTCAACCCATTGCCGGTCTAAATGTTCCACTGGTCCCATAGGGACCAGAAAGTCCGGTTAATCGTTGCTTGGATACCACCGGAAATTGGGCCACCTCACATGGAACTTATCCTGAGGCGACCGTTCGGAACTAGACGGGTCAATGAGGAAAAGAGACCAAGGGAACGTCCCAAGGTAAGGCTGAAAGCTCTCCTTGACTGAGAACAGGTACTGCGACTCTCCTCAGCCTTGCCACAGTCAACTGAAGGGAAAGCTCGGAGAAGGAGGCAACAGCATCTGGTGTTCCCAGGCGGTCACCCATCCAAGTACTAACCAGACCCAACATTGCTTAACTTTGCTGATCGGACGAGAAGCGGTGTTTTCAACGTGGTATGGCCGTTGACTCAATATCATGGCTATATACTCCAGATGTTGAGGCTGAAGTAGAGAAGGCTCCTAGCAAATTACCATGATCCCTCACTCTTGGTAAAGACCCGGAAGCTTGTCCCGGCGTTGAAGAAGGTCGAACTCGAGCCTACCAGAGTTAACCAGACCTCCAAAAAGCGAAGGAGGCAGAAGCCTGCTCCTGAGTGGCCATGAGGAAAGCAGGGAGAGTTCTCTGGAGAAAAACCTGCGATGCCGCGGCGGGATCGCCACACCGCATCTTAAGCAGGAACACCTGTAGTCTAGGCTGAATTCCAAGAGCTTCCTGGAAGATGGATGGAATGGAAACTGGAAGCACCCGTCCTTCCGATCCAGGGCCTAAGGAGTCCTGCAGCCTCGTTACCAGTCTGATCGACTCTGCTGTTCCACGCTGGACGAAGTTTGTTCGACAAACTTGATCAGAGCTGAGAGGTCGACGACGGAACTCCCGTCTCAGATTCTTTCCTACGAGAAAGGATCGACTGAAGAAGCCGGGGGGGTGAAGCCGTCAACGACCCTATGGAGGACCTTCTCCTAAGGCATGGATCCTTCTGCCCAAACGGGCAAACCTCTTGCCGACCCCATGACATAGAGGCCCAGTGACACTGGATTCGCTGACAGTGACGGAGGGATGTATAAGAGCGAGGCGCGATATCCTTGGCTGATCAGGGAGATCGTGCAGGAATCGGCATCGGGAAGCTGTTACCCGGACGAGTAACCTTAGGCATCCCCCCAGCGTGAGACCTGCAAGGGGGGTTGCCAATCCTAGAGTTTGTGAACTCTGCCGCTCCCTCTAGGATTATGTCTCCCCGGGAAAGCCTCCCGTGCTACCTGTCCCTGACAGGAGGGGACTGCTATTGTACACCTTGTCTTAGCTGGCGTAGCCGGCCGATAACTTAGGCTGACAAGGCTGAATGAAGAGGCGTCGGAGACCTGCAGGGTCTGGAAGAAAGCGCCTTGGAGGATTGAAAACGGAAGTCGACTTCCTCGGCACAACAGCTGTCCATGTCTCTGTCCTTGGGCTCAAACAAGCTCTTCCCAAGGATGGAAGAGTGTCTGAGCTTGTCGACATCCACGGATGAGACACCCGAGAGGAAGCCCTCGGTCACTGCGTCTAGATGCTCCAACATCGAGTTTGCCCGCAAGTTCGAAACTTGGCCACGGAATGCAAAGGTGCTTGAGCCCGAGAGGAGGAAAGTACCCATGATATTCCTGGAGCTTCCTTGTACAAAACCTCGGGTTGCAACCAAGGAGGGAAAGGACCTGTTAAGCCCCTTCCACGAGATGGAGAAGAGGAAGGGCTAAACCAGTCACCCCTTGCCCGACGGAGAAATCTCGAACGGAAAGCTCCCTGGCAAGACCCTTCCAGGGAATGACGAGGAGGAAGGGCTAACCCAGGTTCTGGAAAGAAGAATGTTGCTCAGACCTCCCTGAAGATTCTTCCTGCTCTTGCACGTGCCATGCTCTGCGTTTACGGGGTGAAGACCGTGTTCTGGAAATACACGCTCCAGAAGACTCGCCAGGCTGGCCGTGTTGCGAAACCCCAACGAGAATCGCGGTCGCAATCGCCCTGGTGCTCGCGCAATCGTAAATCAATGGTTCGCGCGGGGCCGAACGTGGAAGCGTCCGTGCGCGGGCACGCAGAAGCGCAGACGAAAGTGAGCGAGGGAGCGCAGAAGGAGGGCGAGCGTGGTAGGAAGGGTAAGAGCTGGTGGTCGGAATCCGATAGTTCACAGGCGAGCGATGACCCGTAGGCAAGCAAATGGCTACTGCAGGAACCAAGCCAGCGCTTGCGCGATGGAACGCCGTCGGTTCGCGCGATGGAACGCCGTCGGTTCGCGCGATGGAACGCCGTCGGTTCGCGCGATGGAACGCCGTCGGTTCGCGCGATGGAACGCCGTCGGTTCGCGCGATGGAACGCCGTCGGTTCGCGCGATGGAACGCCGTCGGTTCGCGCGATGGAACACCGTCGGTTCGCGCGATGGAACACCGTCGGTTCGCGCGATAGAACACCGTCAGTTTGCACGCGCGCAGGCGAACATTGGAGCGCATGTGCGCGGACACGTGGGCGTGCGGTCGCGCGGACACGTGGGCGTGCGGTCGCGCAGGCGGTCGGAGGACCGATGGCGCGTAGGCGGGCGATGGCGCGTTGACGAGCGATGGCGCGTCTTGGCGAGCGATGGCCCGTAGGCGAGTGAAGGCGCGTTGGTAAGCGATGGCGCATTGACAAGCGACGGCTCGTTGGCAAGGGACGGCGCGTTGGCGAGCGGTGGTGCGTTAAAAAAAACGCTAGCGCGCAGGCGAAGAATCGCGCGGGCTCGTAGGAGATCGCTGATGCGTAAGAGACAAGGGATGGTTAGCGCGCATCGCGCTAATCAGGAGGCGCGCAGGTGCATCAGGAAGGTGAGCGCTGATGCGAGCTGTCAATCAGGCGATCCTGGACGGTCAGGAAAAACCGTTGGCGCCCATTGGTGCGTGGCAGGAAAGGGCGCGCAGATGTGCGCTGGCGCACAGAAGGACAGAAGTAAAGGTGAGCGCTGGCGAGCAGGAGGAAGATCTACGGCAAGACTCAACTACCGGAGATCGTAGTCCACAGCAGGCAAGCGATAGATCGCTACTGATGGTGTCCAGGTGACCTGTAACGCGTGGAAGATCGATGGCGATCGTTGACGCGCAGGAGATCGCTGACGAGCAGGCGAACGTTGACGCGTCTGTGGTCGCTGGCGAGCTGGTGATCGCTGGCGAGTAGAAGGGTGACGCGTGGAATCCTATGCGTATAGTAGCTTAGAAGCACGCGTAGGCGACCGCGAGCGTTGCTGCGCTGGAGCAGGCTGACGAGCCGGATCGTGAGGGCGAGGAGAAGAAGAGTCATTGTCCAAGACCTGAACCGAAGTCCTAGGTCACGCGGGCGAACGAGGGCGCACAGGGCGCGTATCAGGAACTGGAAGCGCAAGTGCGCTCTGAGGGGCAGGAGATCTAGAGCGCTCAGGAGACCGATGGCGCGCAGGACGCACAACAGGACCAGCAGGATGTTCGGAGTCCTCAAGAGAGCGCTGGCAAGCAGTGGGGCGATGATCATCAGGAGAGCGCTGACGAACAGGAGAGCACTGGCGAACAGGAGACCGCTAGCGATCAGGAGAACGCTGGCGAGCAGGAGAGCGCCTGTGCGCTAACACTGCAGAAGGGCATGCAGGGAAACCCTGACACGCAAGGGAAGCACCCACTCGTGGGAGGCAACCCTTTGCCCCGAAGGGACCGTTGCCCGTCAGATGACGAGGTCAGACTGCTGTCCATCTGCACCAGGCGGAAGGTCAGGAAGGCGTTGGAGATCGATCCCCGGAGAGATCTAAGGAGGTAGGAGCTGCAGGCTGCATACGGAGAAGATTCAAAAAGGCGCCTCTTAGCACCCTTATAGGGAGACGGGAGGCCCTTACGACGTAGCGGACGGTGAGCCTTACGGAGAAGGCGGCCAACAGCAACAACAGCAGAAGAGTCCTCCGAAGAGGAGTCTCTATGAGTGTACTCCCTCGCGAACGAAAGAGAAACACTTCGTGGAAGAGACGGGTCAGCCAGTGACCTAAAAAGAGCCATCCTCCGAAGAGGGGCTCCTGCAGTTGCCCAGCCCCTTGAGCATAACTGCAGGTGCGACCACTCAGCACCAAGAGCATAGTCGCACGAAATAAAGGCAAGAGGAGAAACCCCCAAAGGGGAAAAACCTCAAGCCTGGACAGGAAAACTTCCCTCGGAAGGAAAGTTACCCACCCAAGGAGGCGAGCCTCCTGAGTGTTCTAAAATGAACTGGAGAGCTGTCAATCGTCACGGGAATACTTCCAGGAGAAGGAGACACGCCCCTGACGAAGATCTATAGGGGAGGCAGCAACAGCCGAATCCCCAGGCCTCAACAAGACAGCTCACTCCGTTGTCACATTACAGAAACAAACTAGATCGGTAACTGTGAAAAATAAAAACAAAAATCATTAGTTAACATTCATTCCCCCGAGAAGACTCCGAAGAGGAATCCCGAGGGAAAAGAACACAAGAATTACACAACAGGCACGTGCCCTCACAACCACTTACACTCACGGAAGGAGAGCTGTAACCAACACAGAATTATAACAATTATAATTATGTAACTATGTAATTATGTAATTTAAAAATGAATGAACACTAAATAAAGAACGAAAACCCCGAAAGGAATCATTCTACAAAAGCTGAAAATCAACAAATACAATTAGATTCATAAACTAATTGAGACAAAACGTACGGCGTAGCAACCCCACCCACACGGGAAGGAAGCTACTCAGAGGTAGTAAGGTAACGTAGTAAAGGGTGAACGACCTCAAAAGAGAGAGAGAGAAAGACCGTAGTCAAACTCGATCGCGACCCATGAAATTACACCGTGGTGGCCTAACTGCCGAGGGCTCCACGGAGATATCGTACACTACACACACAAGCACAAACTCTGAAAAGGAAACTTACTGATATCTATACTCAAATATATACATAAACACGAAAAAATGTCTACATATATATTGAGTAAAAGAAAAGTAAGTGATTAAGTAAAGACAAAACAAAAAATGGCTGCCAAGCGAGGACGAAGACAGAGACGCTTGTCCATTGTCCGAGCGAAAAGTGAAGAGGTACATTTCACCGGTGTGTGAGGGAGGGAGGGGTAGCAAGCTACCCCTCCCCCTACCCCTGCTAACTAGCGCGGGGTAGGAAACCCTCGTTAAAATCTAATGGCTCGTCATTTCAGCTACGCCGAAAGTAATACCCAATGTAAATAGCGTGGTTTGTATTTCGGTTACGGAACAAAGATGTATTCATAACCTCCTGATATGACAAATTCGTAGATAATTTGTATATTTCCTAACTATACAAACCTTAGCTATTTAATAGGGGTGTTACTATCGGCGTAGCTGAAATGACGAGCCATTAATTTTTAACGAGGGTTAACTACCCATACCACTAGTTAGCGGGGGTAAGGGAGGGTAGCTTGCTACCGGCCCCCCCTCACACACCTGTAATTGAGCTCACTTTGCTTGGAGGTAGGACTTCAAGGGGGATAGGGCTGGCATTTAAGTTTGCTTAAATAGTTATGGTTTGTATTGGTAGGAAAAATACAAATTATCTATGAATTTGTCATTTGTTCTGTAACTCACCCATTAGGAAGGGTGGACGTCCCTGCCAGTCTGGCTTTTTGGCTTTGCCTGGGGCTCCTTATCTGAGTGTGTTAGCACTCAAGAAATAAGGAGCCCCTGCACCTCGCTAAAACCTTGCCACGCAAGGACTGCGGCCTACGCAAGCTGTGTGTGAAGGTATGAAGAAGTGTGACTCGTCCTAAAAAGTTGTTCTTAAGTTCTTTAGATGGAAACTTATAGACTAGGACTTTCCCAATACCACCTCGTCAGGGTATGGGGGCGTAACAGTATTAACACTAGGAACACAAGGGAGCATGGTTTACCTGCAGTGGTTTGAGGTCAGCTATGCAGAGAACCCAGGATGCTGCTTTCCTCAAGGGAGGGGATGATGAAGAAAAGAATAAGGGCCAGTCAAACCTTTTCATTCATGCAGACTAAAACCGGGTAACAATGCCCTCAACCTTCTGCTACTTGTCCAATAAGGATCTTGAGGTTTTAAACCAGCTGTTGTGCAGCCACCAAAGGACCGATAGAGAAAGTATCAAGTCTCCTGTGGATCACGTCTTGCAGGTAGTGGGTTTCCACACCCCAGCTTGAAGAACCTGCGTCACTGAAAAATTTCTTTTGAAGGCAAGGGGAGGTTGCTATGCCCCTGACATCATGTGCTCTGCGGCGACGTGACGGTGGAGGGTCTGGATTAAGTGCCAGGTCAATGACCCTGCAAATCCATGCAGAGATGGTGTTCTTGGTGACCCTCCTCTTAGTCCTTCCTGTGCTGACGAATAGTGCTGGCACACGAGGACGGGCTGTGGCTGTTCTCTTGAGGTACAGCCTCAAGCTCCTTATTGGGCATAGTAAGAGATGGTCTGGGTCATCTGTTACAGTACAGAGACTAGAAATACGGAAGGAGTCGAATCGAGGATCCACTACTCCTGGGTTCTGAGTCTTAGCAATAAACTCAGGGACAAAGCTGAATGTTACCTCCCCCCATCCCCTTGAATGGGCATGTCATAGGAGAGACCATGAAGTTCGCTGACTCACTTGGCCGAGGCCAAAGCTAGAAGGAACACCGTCTTCCAAGTTAGGTGGCGATCTGATGCCTGGCGTAATGGTTCAAAGGGAGGTCTCTTAAGAGACCTGAGAACTCGAACCACGTTCCAAGGGGGAGGTTTCACTTCCGACTGAGGGCAGGTAAGTTCATAACTCCGTATGAGTACAAAAAGTTCTAGCGATAAAGAAATGTCCATTCCTTTCAGCCTGTAGGCGAGGCTTAAGGCTGAGCTATAGCCTTTCACTGCCGAGACCGATAGGCACATTTCATCACGCAAATACACGAGGAACTCCGCTATTGTTGGAATGGTGGCATCGAGTGGAGAGATACCCCTTCCACGACACCAACCACGGAAGACTTTCCACTTTGCCTCGTAGATTACTGCTGATGACTTCCGCAAGTGTCCACACATCCTGATCGCAACCTGTTACGAAAATCCTCTCTCAGAGAGGAGATGCTGGATAGTCTCCAAGCGTGAAGTCGTAATGAAGCTACAGCTTTGTGGAAGATGTTGGCGTGTGGTTGTTTGAGTAAATTGTGTCGTGGAGGGAGTTCTCTTGGCGGCTCCGTTAGGAGTTGCAGAAGGTCCAGGAACCATTCTGTGTGATGCCATAGCGGATCTATGAGGGTCATTGAAAGATTGACCAATGTTCTGGTCTTGTTGAGTACCCTTCTCATCACACAGAATGGGGGAAAGGCGTAAACGTCGATGTTGTCCCACCGTTGTTGGAAAGCATCTTGCCAGAAAGCCTTGGGGTCTGGGACTGGAGAACAGTACAGCGGGAGCTTGAAGTTCAGGGCTGTTGCGAAGAGGTCCAAAGTCGGAGAACCCCACAAAGTCAGGACTTTGTTGGCTGCTAGATGATCCAAAGACCACTCGTTACTCACTATCTGAGATGCTCTGCTCAGGTTGTCGGCGAGCACATTCCTTTTGCCTGGAATAAAGCGTGCCGATAGTGGTATTGAGTGGATTTCAGCCCATCTCAGTATCTCTACTGCTAGATGAGATAGTTGCTGCGAAAAAGTACCTCCTTGTTTGTTGATGTAGGCCACTACTGTGGGGTTGTCGCTCATCACCACCACAGAGTGACTTGCCAGGAACTGTTGGAACTGTTGAAGGGCCAGAAAGATGGCCTTTATGTGGAGGTACTTTTCTGACTCTGACCAAAGGCCTGAGGTTGTGTGGTGCAGCGCGTGGGGCCCCCACCCTTTTTTTGAAGCGTCTGAAAACAGCATCAAATCCGGGGGGAGGACGAGAAGATCCACTCCCTTTCGTAGGTTCTCATCTGCCACCCACCACTGGAAGTCTGTCAGTACCGCAGGTCCCATGGGGATATGGATGTCCGGGGAGTCGTAAGCTTGATTCCGCCGGGACTTGAGTCTCTACTGGAGGGATCTCATCCTGAGGCGACCATTGGGAACTAGACGGGCCAGCAAAGAAAGGTGACCGAGGAGACATAACCATGATTGGGCTGGAAGTTCTTCTCATCTGAGAAAAGGTTTTGCGACCTTCTTCAGCCTTGCTATCTTGTTGTCTGATGGGAAGGCTTTGTGGAGAGTGGTGTCTATAATCATGCCTAAGTATACCAGTCTTTGAGTGGGAAGCAGGGAAGACTTCTCGAGATTTACCATGATCCCCAGATCTTGGCAAAGTATCAGAAGTTTGTCTCGGTGTTGAAGAAGGGTTGACACAGAGTCTGCTAGGATTAACCAGTCGTCCAGATAATGGAGGAGACGGATGCCAATCCTGTGTGCCCAAGATGATACTAGGGTGAACACTCTGGTGAAGACTTGTGGTGCTGTGGAAAGACCGAAGCACAGCACCTTGAACTGGTATTTTCTGTTGTCCAGGCTGAATCTTAAGTACTTCCTTGAAGACGGATGGACTGGGATCTAGAAGTACGCGTCCTTTAGGTCCAGTGTGCACATAGAAGTCTTGCTGTCTTACTGCTAGTCTGACCGTGTCTGCCGTCTCCGTGCTGAACGCAGTTTGTTTGCCAAACTTGTTTAGAGCTGAGAGGTCGATGACAGATCTCCAGCCTCCAGAAGCCTTCTTTACAAGAAAGAGTCGACTGAAGAAGCCTGGGGATCCGTCGAGGACCTCTTGGAGAGCGCCCTTCTTCAACAGGGTCTGGACTTCTGCCCGAAGGGCTTGCCCCCTTGCCGATCCCATGGCAAGGGAGTTCAATGACACTGGATTCGTCGTCAGGGGAGGTAGAGATGTTATGAACGGGACACGATATCCTAGACTGATCACGGAGATTATCCAGGAATCGGCCCCGAGTTGCTTCCACCTATTTGAGCAACTTTGTAGGTATCCCCCCTAGTGGAAATGCAGGAGGACAGCCTATCCTAGCATTTGCTCTCTCTAGGATATTTGCCTCCCCTGGAGGACTTTTTGCCTTTCCTTTCTTTGACAGGAAAGGGTTTAGACACCATCGTCTTCGCTGCTGTTGTCGTCGTAGTGGTCTTGGCTGGACGGGCTGCTGTGGTGCTGGAGGCTTATAGGGCTTGGATGTTAAAGCCCTATGAAGGAAGGAGTCTTGATGTGACTTCCTCCACCTCTCAGCGGCATGTTCCACATCCTTAGGCTCGAATAGAAAAGACCCCTCCATGGAGGAATGTCTGAGCCTATTGATCTCGGCGCTAAGGACCTTCTGATGGAATCTCTCAGCTACTGCAGCACGACATTTCAGGATGGTATTTCCCCACAAATTCGAGACTTGGCGGGCCAGAAACTCGATCGTGCGAGTACCTGCGAGAAGGAAGGTTTCCATAGATTTCCTGGTACGTTTCTGGGAGAAATTCGCAGAACGTATCAGGATACCTAAGGTCCCCAACCAGATATCGAGCCACGAAATAGCTTGCATAGCACACTTCTCGAACTTCTCCTGGATGAGGATCTCGGCTGCCGAGAACGAGACCTGCCGGTTGGAGAGTCTCTCAAGAGGGACTCCCCTGGTTAGCTCTTGCAGCGAGTGAAGTGGAAGCGCTAAACAAGGCTCCTCTAGGATCTCGAAGTACCTCCTCTGTTGTACGCGAGGAGGTGGGAGGAGCTTGTTTGTGGTACCGGAATGGTTGGAGGAGGACATCTCGGAGAGCTGCTGGGAGATCTTAACCCTGGTACTCTTTACCCCTTGAGACCAGGGCAGGGCTGCACTGGTCTTAAAGGGCTTTTGAGTACCAAAGATGCGGTCTAAGACCGTGTCTTTGCCCTCTCAAGGAAGGATCTCTGGGTCGGAAAATCCGTTGAGAGCCCTCATTAGAGTCAGAACTACCCAAAACGTGTGTTCTGACTCTTGCTGGTCTACTCCTGTTGTAGAACTTGCAGCGAGGTCTCCTTCTATCCCCGATGTCTCTTCTTGGGGAGAATCGCGGACATTCCCTGAGTGGCTAGCTGGCTCCATCCTAGCCCTAGTGGACTTAGGCAATGTTTTAGAGTCTTTGGATTCCTTCCTGGGAAGGATGTAAGACTCCAAAATTGAAGAGGGTGGCATGTTTCTTCCAATCCCTGACTGTGTGGAACTCTCGGCGTGAAGAGAGGTTTCCTCCATTGGTGCGATGGGGGAAAGTCTCTCTTCACGTGATTCCCTTGGAGACGGGAAATCTTCATCTGAAAGGGAAGGAGAGGCAGTCAGAGGAATAGGAGGAACTTGCTTCGAAGGTCTGTGTGGAGTCAGCTTCGTCTTCGGGGAAGTGACCGCGTCCAGAACTCCTCTTTTCCTCTTCAGTGGGGTAGACGAAGCCCTAGTTCCGTGTCCCAAATGAGAGAGGACAGGCTTGAAAGCCTGAGCTACGGCTCTGATCAGGGCACTGAACCAGGGCTGTTGGCTGACAGACGCACTGTCAGACATACCCCTTGAAGGGAAAGGGACTAAAAGATCCCTGGGAGGAGTCACTGGAACAGGTGGGTTTGCCTGTGGTAGCTTTGGGATCCTGAACCCCTCTGGAAGTTTCCCTTCTCCCACAATGAGCGGTGGTATGCGCTTGCGCGAAGGGGAATGACGTGATGGCGACCTTGCTGGACGTCGTTCATTGTGCTGCGTAGGCTCACGCGTGGGGAAATATTGACGCTCACACGAGGGAGAATAATGGCACTGGCGCGAGGGAGAATAATGGCGCTGGCACGAGGGAGAATATTGGGGCTCGCGTGTGCGCGCGGGAGAATATTTGCGTGCAGGAAAATTACGATGTGAGCACGGGCCAGTGTTCGCGCGCATCTGCTAAAGGCTTGGGGCGTGCGCGCAGGAGAATGTCCCTTAGCACGCAGGCGCGTAGTAGATTCATACTAGGCGCGCGGAAGAGCGAGAGAATGTTGGTGCGCATCCCTAGGAGAGGGTTGGCTAGCATGCGCATGGCACGCACGTATATCCTTGTGGATGCGCGCAGGAGGAGGCTGGCGCGCAGGTGAGCGATGGCGCGTTGGCAAAGGATGGCGCGCGGGTGAAGGCAGCATGGCTGACTCATCTGTAAGCCTGCTAACAGGAGAAAGTTGGCGCGCGGGTGAAGGCAGCATGGCTGACTCATCTGTAAGCCTGCTAACAGGAGAAAGTTGGTGCGCAGGTTTTACCTGGCGCGTAGGATGGTGCGCAGCATGGCGCGCAGGAGAGTACAATGTATGCTCGTGTGCAGGAGAATGTTGGCGCGCGGGAGAGCGCTCGTGCACGGGAGAGCGCTGTTACGCAGGAGAACGATGGCGCGCAGGTAATTTGCGCGCAGAAGAAAGTTGGCGTGCAGGTGGGCGCTGTAAGCACAGGGCGCGTGGGCGCAGTGTGCGCCGGATGCGCAGGTGAGCCCTGGCGTGCAGGAGATCGTTGGTGCATGTGCACATGAGGGCACACATAGGGCGTGGTGGAGCTATGCTCTTGTTGGCGCATATGCACATGTTGGCACGGACGCACTTGATGATGCTCTATGTTAGGGCGAGAAGGATGATCAGCGCGGTGTAGTGATGGGGCCTGACGAGCTACTGATGAGCGCTGGTCAGGTTTCGTGGGCGCGTAGCGCGTAAACTGTTGGCGCGCAATAGCACATTCAGGTGGAGCCTTATTAGGCCCATGCAGGAATGGCGGCGGCAGGTCGGCAGGTCTGTCGGGTGGAAGGTCGACATGTCCTTTAAAAGGACGACCTTCCACCGAAGGAGATCGCGAATGATCTGCAGAGAGGTCCAGGACCAATGCAAGTGCAGTGATGGATGATCGGTCTAGAGGCTCCTCTGCGGGGGACTGCATAGAAGACGTTGAACCAAAGAGGCACCTCCTCACCGTAGGTGAAGGAAGGCCTCTATGGCGAAGAGGAAGGGGAGCCTTCCGACGGATGCGCCCTCTGGGGGCCGTTGGATCAGCAAGCTGACCTTCAGCAGTCCTCCAAAGAGGAGTGTCAGTAAGTGAACTACAGTACCCCAAGGGAAAGAAACACTAGCAGGAGAGACTGACGATAGACTTAGTTTCCCCCTCGTGGGATGATCAGGAACAGGGGAAACTAAGCCGTCAGCTACCGTAGAGTCTGGAGTGGAAGAGGAGATAGGTGAAACCGCATTGGATACCTCTGACACCACAAGGTCAACAAGAGACAGAGGATCAACCTCTGACGGTGACGACGATTGCTTGACAGCAGCACTCAATCGGATGTAATTAAGCAAAACCTCCTTGGAGGGCGAACCCGTAAGCCCCAAGGAGGACCAAAGCTGAAAAAGGGAGGTTAGTGACATGTCCTCCTCCAGGGGGAGAGGTGGAGTTGCTTCGCTAGGGGAAGCAACGTCATCTCACGAGACCCGAGGCTGGTTAGAAATAATTCGGTCTATGCTACCACTCGACGGTCTCTCGAAAGAGACCGACCGAGTGGGAGCTTCTGAGGAGGTTTGGGCAATGGAAGAAGAGGCTAACTAGCAGTGTGGGTAGTAAACCCTCGTTAAAAATTAATGGCTTGTCATTTCAGCTACGCCGAAAGTAATACCCCTATTGAATAGCGTGGTTTGTATCCCAGTTGCGGAACAAACCTAGGTTCAGGAAAGAAGGTTAGAAGGGGAACCTCAGATTAGCTCATATTCCTATGTTTGTTTACAGGCATGAAAATAAATATGTTATTTTTATTAATAAAATAAATTTTTGAATATACTTACCCGATAATCATGTAGCTGTCAACTCCGTTGCCCGACAGAATTCTATGGAGGGATACGCCAGCTATCACAATACTAGAAGGGGGTGTATTTACCAGCGCCACCTGTGGCCAGGTACTCAAGTACTTCTTGTTGACACCTCCTCAATTATTCCTCGGTCCACTGGTTCTCTATGGGGAGGAAGGGAGGGTCGATTAAATCATGATTATCGGGTAAGTATATTCAAAAATTTATTTTATTAATAAAAATAACATTTTTCAATATTAAACTTACCCGATAATCATGTAGCTGATTCACACCCAGGGGGGTGGGTGAAAACCAGTGTACAAGATTAAAGGATAGCTAAGTATCCCATATTTCATATAATCAGTTATCCACAATAACAATGAAATAATAAGTACCTGGTAAGGAAGTCGACTTGAACCGTTACTCTGCCTTTAATAAGATCGTCTTCCTTACTGAGCGCAGCGTTCCTCTTGGGAGGCTGAATCAACTCAAAGGTGCTAAAGTATACAGGGCTGCAACCCATACTAAAGGACCTCATCACAACCTTTAACCTTGGCGCTTCTCAAGAAAGAATTGACCACCCGCCAAATCAACAAGGATGTGGAAGGCTTCTTAGCCGACCGTACAACCCATAAAAAGTATTCAAGAGAAAGGTTAAAAAGTTATGGGATTATGGGAATGTAGTGGCTGAGCCCTCGCCTACTACTGCATTCGTTGCTACGAATGGACCCAGGGTGTAGCAGTACTCGTAAAGAGACTGGACATCTTTGAGATAGAATGATGCGAACACTGACTTGTTTCTCCAATAGGTTGCATCCATAACACTCTGCAGAGGACGGTTCTGTTTGAAGGCCACTGAAGTAGCCACAGCTCTCACTTCATGTGTCCTTACCTTCAGCAAAGCAAGGTCTTCTTCCTTCAGATGAGAATTTGCTTCTCTAATCAGAAGCCTGATGTAGTAAGAAACTGAGTTCTTAGACATTGGTAGAGAAGGCTTCTTGATAGCACACCATAAGGCTTCTGATTGTCCTCGTAATGGTTTTGACCTTCTTAGATAGTACTTAAGAGCTCTAACTGGGCAAAGTACTCTCTCCAGTTCGTTCCCCACCATGTTGGACAGGCTTGGGATCTCGAACGACTTAGGCCAAGGACGGGAAGGAAGCTCGTTTTTAGCCAAAAAACCGAGCTGCAAGGAACATGTAGCCGTTTCAGATGTGAAACCTATGTTCCTGCTGAAGGCGTGGATCTCACTTACTCTTTTACCTGTTGCTAAGCACACGAGGAAAAGAGTTTTTAATGTGAGGTCCTTAAAAGAGGCTGATTGGAGCGGTTCAAATCCTGATGACATTAGGAACCTTAGGACCACGTCTAGATTCCAGCCTGGAGTGGACAACCGACGTTCCTTTGAGGTCTCAAAAGACCTAAGGAGGTCCTGTAGATCTTTGTTGGAGGAAAGATCCAAGCCTCTGTGGCGGAAAACCGCTGCCAACAAACTTCTGTAACCCTTGATCGTAGGAGCTGATAGGGATCTTACGTTCCTTAGATGTAACAGGAAGTCAGCAATCTGGGTTACATTGGTACTGGTTGAGGAAAACTGCATTGGCCTTGTACCAGCTTCGGAAGACTTCCCATTAAGACTGATAGACTCTGAGAGTGGATGTCGTCCTTGCTCTGGCAATCGCTCTGGCTGCCTCCTTCGAAAAGCCTCTAGCTCTTGAGAGTCTTTCGATAGTCTGAAGGCAGTCAGACGAAGAGCGTGGAGGTTGGGTGTACCTTCTTTACGTGAGGTTGACGCAGAAGGTCCACTCTAGGAGGAAGAGTCCTGGGAACGTCGACCAGCCATTGCAGTACCTCAGTGAACCATTCTCTCGCGGGCCAGAGGGGAGCAACCAACGTCAGCCGTGTCCCTTTGTGAGAGGCGAACTTCTGAAGTACCCTGTTGACAATCTTGAACGGCGGGAATGCATACAGGTTGAGATGGGACCAATCCAGCAGAAAGGCATCCACGCGAACTGCTGCTGGGTCTGGAATCGGAGAACAATACAAGAGGAGCCTCTTGGTCATCGAGGTAGCGAATAGATCTATGGTTGGCTGACCCCACAGGGCCCAAAGTCTGCTGCAAACATTCTTGTGAAGGGTCCACTCTGTGGGGAAGACCTGACCCTTCCGGCTGAGGCGATCTGCCATGACATTCATATCGCCCTGAATGAGCCTCGTTACCAGCGTGAGCTTTCGATCTTTTGACCAAATGAGGAGGTCCCTTGCGATCTCGAACAACTTCCTCGAATGAGTCCCTCCCTGCTTGGAGATGTAAGTCAAGGCTGTGGTGTAGTCGGAGTTCACCTCCACCACCTTGTTAAGCTGGAGGGACTTGAAGTTTATCAAGGCCAAATGAACTGCCAACAACTCCTTGCAATAGATGTGAAGTGTCCTTTGCTCCTGATTCCATGTTCCCGAGCATTCCTGTCCGTCCAGTGTCGCACCCCAGCCCGTGTCCGATGCGTCCGAGAAGAGACGGTGGTCGGAGGTCTGAACAGCCAAAGGTAGACCTTCCTTGAGAAGAATGCTGTTCTTCCACCACGTTAGAGTAGACCTCATCTCTTCGGAAACAGGAACTGAGCCCGTCTCTAGCGTCATGTCCTTTATCCAGTGAGCAGCTAGATGATACTGAAGGGGGCGGAGGTGGAGTCTCCCTAACTCGATGAACAGGGCCAGCGATGAAAGTGTCCCTGTTAGACTCATCCACTGCCTGACTAAGCATCGGTTCCTTCTCAGCATGCTCTGGATGCATTCTAGGGCTTGGAAGATCCTTGGGGCCGACGGACAAGTCCGAAAAGCTCGACTCTGAAGATCCATACCCAAGGAGACAATGGTCTGGGATGGAACGAGCTGAGACTCCTCAAAATTGACCAGGAGGCCCAGTTCCTTGGTCAGATCCATAGTCCATTTGAAAATCTCCAGACAGCGACGACTTGAGGGAGCTCTTAAAAGCCAGTCGTCTGACGGAGCCGGACACAAGATCATGATACTGCTGCACAGTCTGTAAACTGTCAATCATGGGCAAGCGAGGAAGTACAGTGACAACCCGAATCTGTCTAGACTGTCTGGGTCGTACAGACAACTCCTTAACGGGTTGCTGAGGTTGCCGCACTGCGTCACAACAAGTCCCTTCTGTTGGTTGTTGAACGTCTTCCCCGTGACACATTGACTCCGTAAACAAAAAATCCTCTAACAAGGACTAAGCTTGGACTGCATGTCATGCAACACAGCTCAAGGTCTATGGGAGCAGGTGTGGTAACAGACGGGATTAGCGGCTGAAGTGTAACCATTACCTTCCCTGTAAGCATGTTATGCTTAAATAAAAGTCCATAAGAGGTTATGCAGCTAAAGGCTCCCTCCAAATGACAGAGTCCTCAAGGGAATATCAGAAGGAGGGAGAAAAGAACTTTCTCATCTACAGGGACCTTATCCTAGAAAAGCTAAGTTCTCTGAGTGAGGGTTCACTGGTGCAAAGCAGCAGACTAGAAGGCAACGTTATGAAACTGCTTGACAGTCTAGTGAGTTGGCAACAACCCAAGATGTGTTGAGAAGCATGCGGTAAGGTATGCAGAGCATGATGTATGCAGAGCATGCTGAATGCAGAGCATGCTGTATGCAGAGCATGTTGTATGCAGAGCATGCTGAATGCAGAGCATGCTGAATGCTGAGCATGTAGTAAGCAGAGCTTGCTGTAAGCAGAGCCTGCTGAAAGGAAAGCAGAGCGTGTGCATGGCGTTTAACATTTCTCAGAAATTCCATGACCAGTGCTAGAGTGCTTTATGCATGCTTGCATGGGGTTTAAACCATGGTATGCTGAACAGCAGAGTCAGAACGAGCTGGAACAACAATAGTGTGGTTTCCTCTTCAAGACTCCGATGAGGGAACACCTGAGGCTCAGTCTGCAAAGGCTGAATAAAAGACAAGCAGAAGGAAGGCGCATGGGTGGAGGAGGCTGACTCCTAGCATGAGTGGTTGAACCCAAGGGTTGCGCTTGCTGAGCGGTTGGCGGAAGCGGAGTAGCAAGTTCCAGTTCCTGTGGTGTGAGCGGAGCGCGATGAGGAAGAGGCTGCGCAGAACAAGGTAAATGTCTCGCAAGCTGAGGCTCCTGAGGCGCAAGGCTAAGGTGTAGTGGTGCTTGCCTTATGGAGGGTTGAGCTCGCTGCAGCAAGAGCTGAGGAAACTGACTCATGGACGGGAGAGGTTGTTGTACCTCAACCGAGTGTTGCATCACTGGTGGAGCAGCAAGTGGAGGCGGAGGAAGAGAGGTATAATCCTCCTGATCCCAATGTAAAGGTTGCCTTAAGAAAGGCGGAGGCTGAACACCACAGGGAACAGCAAACTCAGCACGTGTCTCAACATCGTACGCCTGGCAGGTGGAACTGCTGGCAGGTGGTACTGCGATCAGGCGGAGCGAGTGTAGGTGGAGGGAGTGTAGGCGGAGGCGGTTGAGCAACACTCTCAGCCCGACACTCACTCATCAAGTCCGAAAGCTGTGCTTGCATGGACTGTAGTAGAGTCCACAACATCGTACGCCTGGCAGATGGTACTGTGATCAGGCGGAGCGAGTGTAGGAGGAGGGAGTGTAGGCGGAGGCGGAGGAGCAACACTCTCAGCCCGACACTCACTCAACAAGTCCGAAAGCTGTGCTTGCATGGACTGTAGTAGAGTTCACAACATCGTACGCCTGGCAGATGGTGCTGCGACCAGGCGGAGCAGGTGCAGGCTGGGCGAGCACAGGCGGAGCAGGTGCAGGCTGGGCGAGCACAGGCGGAGCGAGAACAGGTGGAGGGAGTGTAGGCGGAGGAGGAGGTGCAACACTCTCAGCCCGACACTCACGCATCAAGACCGAAAGTTGTGACTGTATGGACTGCAGTAGAGTTAACTTGGGGTCGGCAGACACTAAGTTCTGCTGAGGTAAAGCCTTAACAGCAGAGATCTGTTGTGGCAGAACCTTACTCCTCTTAGGCGGAGTGTAATCAACTGATGACTGAGGAGAGTCAGAGCTAACCCAATGACTGCATTCGGGTTGTGAACTTTAACTTCGTACGTCTGGCATAGGTCTGGACTTAACGTTTAAGAAGTCTTGAGACCTGAGACCAGCGTTACTCTGCCTTTATTTTCTCCCCTAATCTCTTCTGCAGACGAGCAAAATAAGGGCTCAATCGTCTGCGGGTGGGAGTGACGGTCTCGGTAAGACACGCCCACAACCACCGAGAATACTTCTGTGCGCCGATCAAGGCCTGCTGAACCCTTATGCCCTTCGACATTGCTTCTCCCCTGGGCTTGGGAGCTTGCAAGAGGTCCCGGACTGGGAGGACGACTGGCGCGCACAAAAGTACCCTCACGCACTAATCACTTATCACTTTGATTTCTGTTTGCACTTATTTCACTGAACTCGAAACTTTAAGTGGTTTGTACCTGAAATACGCAATTCTATCCTTTCTCAAAGTTAGTAATTGCGAAAACAGAATTACAATGTAACAGAAAAATCTAATGAAAGATAATTCAGTGGTTGGAAAGAGACTAAACACTAGATCACTCTAGAAACGTTTAGTTTCTTCCCCTAAAGAGACTAGGGAGAAGAGCAAAAAACGATAACGACGTTACTCGTACGCCTGGCAGGCTTGAATGAAACGTTTATCCTCTTTCTCCCTCCGTCTCTATCTCTCTCTCTCTCTCTCTCTCTCTCTTGACTTAGAACCTGAGAGAAGAGCCCAATCATATATATCGTTAAAACATATTATTGTTAAAGGAAAAAAACTGAAAAGTTCCTTTATTAGGATCAAAACCATTAAGTTAAGAAAGAATGAACAAAACGCTAGACACGGTTACTCTTACTGCAACGTGAAACCGTGAACATTCTTTCTCTATCGTAACGATAGAGTGCAAGTTGAACGTTCTGAACGTCAACAACTGCAGAGACAAAACAAAACGTTAGTTCAGCTTTGAAAACAGTACGAGACTGTCAAAGAAAATCTTTCAAACTCTGTGGCGGAAATAGCATAATATGTTAACAGGTAAAACCGAAATGACGGGCTCAAAGTTTATTAACTTCGGTAAAAGACCGCCTACTATTAGGAAGGTCGAATATAAACAAATATAAAAATTAATTTTAATGAGTTTATAATAAAAGGAAGTTAATCGAAGAGGCCTATAAGAGGCGGAGAGATATAAAATAAATCTATAACTTTTGTTAAGCAAAATTAAGAAAGAGAGTCTATACTCTCTTAGACACCAACACTTCCGTCTAAGGGAAGGGTCGGCCATTGAAAAGTGAACGAGAGTTCATACTCTCTCGTCACCAAAATTAATCAAATTAATTCCAAAAGCTAACTAAGCTAATATAGAAGTTTCCAGTAAAGCGACAGCCGAAATCAAAGAGAAATACTTCACCAAAGTCGTGAAAATACTCCAAGAACATAAGCGTATCCCAGAACGTCTTGCCGGAAGCACGACAGAGGAATAATTGAGGAGGCGTCAACAAGAAGTACTTGAGTACCTGGCCACAGGTGGCGCTGGTAAATACACCCCCTTCTAGTATTGTGATAGCTGGCGTATCCCTCCATAGAATTCTGTCGGGCAACGGAGTTGACAGCTACATGATTATCGGGTAAGTTTAATATTGAAAACTGGAATTTGAAATTGCAGCCAGGTTCTACTACAAAAGGAAAATAGACATTAAGAAAATAAGTACTGTACCAAGGGGAAACTGTTTGTGACAAAATTTTCATATACAGTACAGTGATTTGGAAAGAAGAAAATCAAGAGAATATGAATACATGGAACATTCTGTATGTGGTGGTATTAAGTGCTAATATTCACCGTTTTAAGGCATATTAACAAACCTTTTTGAGCTAGTAAGCATTGGCAAACATACTTGACCAAACCTATTTTGTTGTAAGCTTGCTAAGGACTTACTAGGTAAAATGTAAATAAATATATGCCATAACTTTAATCTACTTGGGAGATACATTTACTTTTAACTTTTGGGAATAATCCTTTCATTTCAAATTAAATCTCAATTAATTATGATTAAACATACTATGAATTATATTTCTGATGCTATAATAGCTGCAGACAAGGGGTACAGTATTTTCATAAGAATTAGACTAACCTAATTATATGCTTCTGTGTTCTTCCCCAATCCAAAAATTATATTCTCAGGAAAGTTCTCAAAGTGTTTACTAATAAATTCCAAAGCCATTTTTTGTGTACATGTATAATAATCATCTCCAATGGCAAATCACATCTTTGGTACAATCTCTCCATTGAGGTATGGTTATCTTCATATTATGACAGGATATCAGTACACTAAAATGAATGGTTCAAAATACTATAGGAACAAAAATATGATTAATGATTACAACTGGTAAAAATCCCAATTCTAATTACTGTATCTTACCCAACAACACACTAATTTGATCTACCTAGAACATAGTACACAAAATACATGAATTCTTTTTTACCTAACCTAACCCCTTTACCATGATAGCAGTTACTTTTCAGTATTTTATTACATTAATTCGTTACTATTGGAAGTGCTTGTATTTCTGTTATAAGGAGACATTATCATCCATGGACTTGTGTTTCACTGATCAAATTATTCTCTGGGGAGGCTTGTAATATTATCCAAGTACAGTAATAAATTTGGCTTAGTAAAAAATCTCAGAACATTAACTGTCAAGTTTCCTGTCCGTCATGTTCTGTGCTCCTCCCAATATTCTTGTTTTGCTTTGCATACCTCCAGGCTACAGTACAACCCCCTCGCACTGATTCCAGCTCAACGCAACTGCGTAGTGTAAATGTGCAACTTGTCCCTTCAATCAAAGCAAACTTTTGCCATAGCCCATAGGAGACCTTAATTATTCATGAAACCTACCTTTAAGTGCTAGAATTATGTAATAAATTGGAACAAAAGGGTTCAATAAATGTAGGAGAGGTATGTAATTAGCTGAATGCTCCATGTGAATGAGATTGCAGTGCAGTACATCTAGAGAAATTAAACAAAACACTTGTGCTGCTGTAAATTCAAGTGTCCTGTAAAGTGTTAACCACATTGCAATGGTGATGACCATGGCAATAATTAAGATGAAGAATCCCTTGTTCATGGGGATTGAGGACCAGCTCTGCATGGCACAGCAGTGAACTTTAACCTTATCCGGGAGACGGCCAAGTGTCTCTCTGGCACCTTAAGCCTAGTACAAGTCTGGTTTAGAAACCTGGACCATGTATCAGTAAAACCCTGTTAGCTATGCGACCTACACACCTTCAAGCCACCAAAAGATGATTTAAAAATTTCAAGTGGAGCTTTTCACTGAAAAACATGAAGATGACTGGAGAGACAGCATAGGTAGACCATGAGGCAACAGAAGCTATCCTTTGAGAGTTATTAAAAGGTTATTGCCACGGTTGGGTATAGGCCAGAGTTAGTGTGGAATATGGATGGATGAGGTTGGTACATATAGTATATACGATGTGTACTGTACAGTACCTCTAATAATGATCTTACATCTAAAATACTATAAAGTACATGTATTTTTACTTTGTTTACATAAGTTTCAAGAAATGTACGTAATATACACCTAATTCGCATTGTGAAAACTTTACTAGCCTCCTGGCTAGTACAATGCTAAGATGTTTGCCTAGCATTCAACATGTCAGCAGATTGATCCCAGCCAAGGACCGCGAGTTTAATCTGTTTACTGAGGAGGACACTCCGGTGGTTGAGTACCACAGTGGAGGGTTGAGCTTGCCCGACTGAAGTTCTGGCGCGCATCTCTTCGGATGATCCTGGAACTAAAACCAAACACCTTTACCTTTACCAGATACTGGAATGTAACAGTTAATTATTAGAATATATTTATTGCTTACCAGATTTCCTCTGGAAGAAGATACCAGTGCACCTTCATCATCAAAGAAGAATGATGTTTTAAGGTAGCCTCAGACAGGTAGGCACTACAGTACAGTATTTTGTTTTTATGATCAGAGTACATTTTTTTCATTCGTGTAAATCTATGAAAATTACATTTCTATTCTATTTTAATTACTTTAATAATAAATAAGTATTTATTCTAATATCAGCATAAGTCTTACATTCTAATATAAGTCTTTTCATTTCTTTCCCAACCCCCCCTCCCCATGCACCACGATATTGTGTGGGAATGCCATGGGTCACCTCATCCAGTCTAACTTTACAATTACGTCTGCAAAACTCATCCACTTAAATGATGCTGCAGAAACCTGCTACCTGTGTTTGGGATGCCTAATTTGAAGATATAGACAATAAGTGACCTGCTTCTGAATTGGTTCCAACATTGCTCACTGCCACATGTTGAGCAATGCATGCAGCAGCTGGGTTGGATTTCAAGGCCCTCCTAACACTTGATCCATTCTCCGGGTAATCAACAACTTATGCAGCTTCTCCATGAGAGTGTGGGTATACTGTTCTTTCCTCCATAACATATCACTTACTGTATCTAGCTTAATGACTAGGGGATCATCAAAAACTTAAAAGTTCATTACGGAAAAGGTGTGATGGCTAGAATCTTATCAGCCATAGATGAATTTCCAACCACAGTGGATATTTAAAGAAGTGATGAGGATTTAGACAAACATACCATTGCAGAGAACAGTTAATTTTTTATAAGTATTTTACTGCCTTAGTTTAAATGTTTAAAAGTTGCTCATTAAGGACAGAGGCAAGGGACAGGACAATGCCTCAAAGCCTAACCATATATACATATCATCAGTGCCTAAGCCCTTCACCATCAAACTAGCACCCGGGAATGCCAGGCAGGGGCTGTTGATGACTAAACAGGTAGTCCCATAGGGTCCCCCAAACCCTAATCCTTACCTCACAAGGAAGGTGAAGTTACAGACACTATAATAAACTTCTGAGCTTAATTGGATCTCAAACTCCTGTCCAAAGGTATGTCTCTTACCGACATGTGCCATGTATTCCCTGTGAACGAAAGTAGTGTGGTACTGTACTAAGCATTACGTAAATGAAGCTAACATTTGTGCCAGTGCAACTGCCTACGCAATACTAATTTTCTAGTAATGGTGAAGAACAAAGTGAAGATTTACATAGCGAATGACAATAATCTTTCATAGCATTTAGTCGCTTCAAGGTATGGCCGGTTCTGGAATTCCACGAGTGCAGTGCTGCCAATTTGACCTTCAATTACCACATTAACAGCTACCTACCTACAACATGTTTGAAGCTTGATTTGGCAGCAGGGACAGAGGTAAACAACCATACCATCCAGACTCTGAACAGACTTCATGCTTTAAACAGAGTACAGTACTGTACAGTTATTGTGGACTCGGGACTCGCACCTCAAAGCTAGCACTGGACTTCAACCTCATCGGTGTGAAGTCTCTTTCAACATTTCAAGTCTAGTACAGGTATGGCTGAGGAACCTAATTTTTCACCTCTATCCTATCAAGCCAGCAGGGAATGTCTTGATAATTTTCAGCGGCACTTTTCACTGAAAAATGACAAATTCGTAGATAATTTGTATTTTTCCTAACTACACAAACCTTGGCTATTTATTAGGGGTTATACTTTTGGTGGAGCTGAAATAACGAGCCATTAAAATTTTAGCGAGGGTTAACTACTCACACCGCTAGTTAGCGGGGGAAGGGGGGGGGGGAACTTGCTCCCACTCCCGTTCACACACCTGTGATTTAGTCACTTTGCTTGGAGGTAAGACTTCAAGGGGGATAGGGATGGTGGGCAAGTTTGTATAAATATGATATTTTCATAATTAAATAAATTTTTGAACATACTTACCTGGTAGTTATATATATAGCTTAGTCCCTTACGTCACGGCAGAAATTTCAAAACTCGCGGCAATCGCCGATTGGGTAGCCAGGTGTACCACCGGTGCACCCTCTACCTAGGTACTTGGAACCATTCCAACTATTCCTCAGATCTTCTATGCCCTTAGGTCTCTAGAGGGGAGGAGGGTGGGAATTAAATTACAGTATATATAAATACCAGGTATGTTCAAAAATTTATTTTACTATGAAAATATCATTTTTAAACATCTGACTTACCTGGTAGTTATATATATAGCTGATTGACACCTTTGGTGGAGGTCAGAGACAGCCAACATTGTTGGAATTTACCTAAGAGTTAAAAAACAAGCTTAAAGGTTCGTACCTGTTAAAGAAGCTGACTTCAATGAATTCCTGCCTCATTATGTCCGCTTTCATTACGAGATCCAGCGATCTACCCAGAGGGCTGAAGTCCTCTAGGAGCTATCAAACCGGTGCATAACCTCTATGTGACAGGACCTCCTCCAATACCCTTGTTCCGTGCGCTCCCAAGGAACAAACTGACCACCTGACTAAAATCAATGATTGTGGAAGACTGCGTCCAATCTCCACAAACAACCATAAAAATACAATAGTTCCAAGAGAAGAAAAGGATATTAGGTTACGGGAATGTAGTGGTAGATCCTTCCCCCACTACTGCACTTGCTGCTACGAATGGTCCCAAGGTGTAGCAGTCCTCATAAAGAGTCTGGACACGTTTCAAATAGTGTGAAGCAAACACAGATTTACTCCTCCAGAAGGTTGTGTCCATAATGCTTTGCAAAGACCTATTGTGCTTGAAGGCTACAGAAGTTGCCACAGCTCTAACTTCATGTGCCCTGACTTTCAAAAGCATAAGGTCTGCCTCACTACAATGTGAATGAGCCTCCCTTATTAAGAGCCTGATGAAGAAGGATAGTGCATTCTTAGACACCTGTAACGAAGGTTTCTTGACTGAGCACCAAAGTGCTTCAGACTTACCCCGTAAATTCTTCGTTCTTTCCAGGTAGAACTTCAGGGCTCTTACTGGACACAGGACCTTCTCCAATTCCTCTCCAACCAAATCTGAAAGGTTTGGAATTTCAAAAGCCTTGGGCCAGGGTTGTGAAGGGCGTTCGTTCTTAGCAAGAAAGTCTAGCTGTAAGGAGCAGATAGCCTTGCTATCTCTAAAGCCTACATTTTTGTTGAAGGCATGAATCTCACTGACCCTTTTTGCTGTCGCCAAACTGACCAAAAAGAGAGTCTTCATGGTGAGGTCCTTAAACGAGGCTGAATGTAAAGGCTCAAACCTGTTACTCATAAGGAACTTCAAGACTATGTCCATATTCCAAGCTGGCGATTCCTGATGTCGTTCCTTAGTCGTTTCAAAGAATTTGAGAAGGTTTTGGAGATCTTTGTTATTGAACAGGTCCAAATTCCTATGCCTGAAGATGGCTGCTAACATGCTCCTGTAATCCTTGACGGCTGAGGTCGAAAAGTTACGTTTCCTTCTAGGGTATAGAAGGAAGTCAGCAATCTGAGTCAAAGAGGTACTGGAAGAGGAAACAGAGTTGACTCAGCACCATTCTCTAAAAACTTCCCACTTGGATTGGTAAACCTTGATGGTGGAAGACCTCCTTGCTCTCGCAATCGCCCTAGCTGCTTCCTTCGAAAAACCTCTAGCTCTAGTGAGTTTTTATCGATAGTCCGAAGGTAGTTAGATGTAGAGCTTGGAGGTTTTGATGGTACCTTTCCAAGTGGGGTTGTTTGAGTAGATTTACTCTCAATGGGAGGCTTCTTGGTGTGTCCACCATCCATTCCAGTACTTCTGTGAACCACTCTCTTGTGGGCCAAAAGGGGGCCACTAGAGTCATTCTGGTTTCCTCGTGCGACACAAAATTTTGCATTACTTTGTGCACAATCTTGAATGGAGGAAACGCGTACACGTCCAGGTGGGACCAGTCCATGAGGAAAGCATCAATGTGAACAGCTTCGGGATCTGGCATTGGGGATCAGTAGTCTCCAGTCTCTTCGTCTTCGTGGTTGCGAACAGGTCTATACAAGGACAACCCTAAGTCCGCCACAGGCTCTTGCAGACTTCCTGATGAAGCGTCCACTCTGTAGACAGGACTTGACCTCTTCTGCTGAGACTGTCTGTCATCACGTTTCTTTCCCCTTGAATGAATCTTGTTACTAGGGTTACATTCTTTCCTCTTGCCCAATAAAGGAGTTCTCTCGCAGTCTCGTAAAGGGACCTCGAGTGGGTTGCGCCTTGCTTGGCTATGCAGGCCAACGCTGTAGTGTTGTCTGGGTTGACCAGTTCCACTCTGTTCAGGACTGAATCTTCGAAGCCTTTGAGGGCTAACCGGACTGCCAACAGTTCCTTCTGGTTTATGTGGAGGATCTCCTGATCTTTTGTCCAGGAACTCGAGATCTCCAACTTTCCCAGTGTTGCTCCCCACCCCGAGTCCGAGGCGTCGAAACACAACACAAGGTCTGGGTTCCTCTGTTCCAGAGCTCTTGCAGTTAGATGGGGTCGTTCCACCACTGAAGGCATCGCTTTGTGGATTCTGAAATGGGGATACATTTTGTCTCCAGCTCCTTTCCCTTGTCCCAATGTAGATTAAGGTGGAACTGAAGAGGGCGAAGATTCAGTCTTCTCAGGGAGACAAACTACTCCAACGAGGAAAGGATTCCCAGAAGACTCATCCAATCCCTCACAGAACAATTTTGCTTCTCTAGAAAGCATTGAAGCTTCACCAGGGCTTGTTCCGTCCATGAGGCAGATGGAAAAGCCTGAAAAACTCGACTCCGAATCTCCATCCTCAAATACAGAATCTCTTGGGATGGAGTCAGATGAGACTTGTCTCTGTTTACCAGAAGACCCAGTTCTTCTGATAACTTCAACGTCATCTGCAGATCCTCCAGACAGCGATCGTAGGAATGAGCTCTGATTAGCCAGTCGTCCAGATACAGAGAGGCTCTGATACCTCTTGAATGCAGAATTCCCGCTACATTTGTCATTAACTTCGTAAAGATTTGAGCTGCGGTGCTTAGGCTGAAACAAAGAGCCCGAAACTGGAAAATTTCCTCCTTGTACATGAACCTTAGGAATTTCCTGAACTTCGGATGGATGGGGATGTGAAAATAAGCATCCTGGAGGTCTAAAGAGACCATCCAGTCGTCCTTTCTGACTGTTGCTAGGACTGATTTCGTTGTCTCCATAGTGAACTTCGTCTTCTGAACAAAGAGGTTGAGTGCACTTACATCTAGGACTGGTCTAAATCCCCCCAGAGTTCTTGGGAACCAGGAACAAACGGTTGTAAAATCCTGGTAACCGTAAATCTCGCACCCTCTCTATTGCCTCCTTCTCTAATAAGAGAGACATTTGATGTTGCATCGCCTGTATCTTTGATTCCTCTCTGTATCTGGCCGAGAGATCTATGGGAGTCACTACTAAAAGAGGTTTTCCAATGAAAGGGATTTTGTATCCCTCCTTGAGCAACTGAACGGACCAAAGGTCTGCTCCTCTCCTCTCCCACACTTGCCAGAAGTTGGTTAGCCTGGCTCCTACTGCTGTCTGAAGGCAAAAGGAGTCAGACCCTGCTTCGCCCTGGTTTCGAGCCTCTCTTCTTCGCTCTCCTTCCCTCGGGTCTGGTACTACCCCTGCTGAAAGTTTTCCCTCGAAAGGGGTGAGAAAACTGATGAGATGGTGTTTCCTCTTTAGGTTTGCGGCTTGTGAAGGATGTAGGTAGAACCTTCCTTGCTGTTTTGGACACTAAGTCCAGTGTAGCCTTTTGGCCTAACGCGGAAGAGACTTCTCTGAACAGATCTTGCAGGAAAAGGAGCGAAGAAAGAGGTGCATAAAGCAGCTCAGATTTCTGCATGGGCGTAACCCCATTCGCCAGAAAAGCGAACATTTGGGCCCTTTTTCTTAAGGACACCTGCTGAGAAAAGTGCCGATAACTTATTGGCCCCATCTCTCAACGCCTTGCCCATACATGACATAATATGGACGAGACCTTCTGTGTTAACATCCTTCAAAGAATCCATCCATTTCCCCAAGACTCCCAGAAATCAATCAAGGAAATTAAAAACTTTGAAGGCTCTGAAAATGCCTTTGAGCAGGTGGTCCAATTCAGAAGTTGACCAAAAATGATATTTTCATAATAAAATAAATTTTTTAACATACTTACCTGGTAGTTATATACATAGCTTAGTCCCTGACGTCACGGCAGAAATTTCAAAACTCGCGGCAATCGCTGATTGGGTAGCCAGGTGTACCACCAGTGTGCCCTCTACCCAGGTACCTGGAACCATTCCAGTCACTCCTCAGATCTTCCATGCCCTTAGGTCTCTAGAGGGGAGGAGAGTGGGAATTAAATTACATATAACTACCAGGTAAGTATGTTCAAAAACTTATTTTATTATGAAAAATGTTATTTTTATAATAAAATAAATTTTTGAATATACTTACCCGGTGATTATATAAGCTGCAACTCTGTTGCTCGACAGAAAACTCTACGTTAAAAATCCGCCAGCGATCGCTATGCAGGTAGGGGGTATACATCAACAGCGCCATCTGTCGGGCAGGTACTCAGTACTCAATGTAAACACAGAACTCAATTTTCTCCTCGGTCCACTGGGTCTCTATTGGGGAGGAAGGGAGGGTCCTTTAATATATAATCACCGGGTAAGTATATTCAAAAATTTATTTTATTATAAAAATAACATTTTTCAATATTAAACTTAGCCGGTGATTATATAAGCTGAATCACACCCAGGGGGGTGGGTAGAGACCAGCAATAATTGTTTACATTATTATGAGCTAAGGATTTTTTATTTCATTTTAGCAGTTATTCAAAATAACAAACATAAAATAAATAAGTACCTGGTAAGGAAGTCGACTTGAACAATTACTCTGCCTTTTTAAGTACGTCTTCCTTACGGAGCCTCGCGATCCTCTTAGGATGCTGAGCGACCCCTAGGAGCTGAAGTATCAAGGGTTGCAACCCATACTACAGGACCTCATCAAAACCTCTAATCTAGGCGCTTCTCAAGAAATGACTTTGACCACCCGCCAAATCAAGTAGGATGCGAAAGGCTTCTTAGCCTTCCGGACAACCCAAAAACAATAATAAAACATTTCAAGAGAAAGATTAAAAAGGTTATGGAATTAGGGAATTGTAGTGGTTGAGCCCTCACCCACTACTGCACTCGTTGCTACGAATGGTCCCAGAGTGTAGCAGTTCTCGTAAAGAGACTGGACATTCTTAAGATAAAAAGACGCGAACACTGACTTGCTTTTCCAATAGGTTGCGTCGATTATACTTTGCAGAGATCTATTTTGTTTAAAGGCCACGGAAGTTGCGACAGCTCTAACTTCGTGTGTCCTTACCTTCAGCAAAGCTTGGTCTTCCTCATTCAGATGGGAATGAGCTTCTCGTATTAACAGTCTGATAAAATAGGATAAAGCATTCTTTGACATAGGCAAAGATGGTTTCTTAACTGAACACCATAAAGCTTCAGACAGGCCTCGTAAAGGTTTAGTTCGTTTTAAATAGAACTTTAAGAGCTCTTACAGGGCATAAGACTCTTTCTAGTTCATTTCCAACCATACGATAAGTTTGGAATATCGAACGATATTGGCCAAGGCCGAGAAGGCAGCTCGTTTTTGGCTAGAAAACCAAGTTGTAGAACATGTAGCCGTTTCGGATGAGAATCCGATGTTCTTGCTGAAGGCATGAATCTCACTGACTCTTTTAGCTGTGGCTAAGCATACCAGGAAAAGAGTCTTTAAGGTGAGATATTTCAGGGAGGCTGATTGTAGCGGTTCGAACCTGTCTGACATAAGGAATCTTAGTACCACGTCTAAATTCCAACCAGGTGTAACCAAACGACGCTCCTTCGTGGTCTCAAAAGACTTAAGGAGGTCCTGTAGATCTTTATTGTTGGAAAGATCTAAGCCTCTGTGACGGAAGACTGATGCCAACATGCTTCTGTAACCCTTGATAGTGGGAGCTGAAAGAGATCGTTCTTTCTTCAGATATACAGTAAGAGGAAGTCAGCTATTTGAGTTACAGAGGTACTGGTCGAGGATACGGATACTGACTTGCACCAGTTTCGGAAGATTTCCCACTTCGATTGGTAGACTCTAAGGGTGGATGTTCTCCTTGCTCTAGCAATCGCTCTGGCTGCCTCCTTCGAAAAGCTTCTAGCTCTCGAGTCTTTCGATAGTCTGAAGGCATTCAGACGAAGAGCGTGGAGGCCTTGGTGTACCTTCTTTACGTGTGGCTGACGTAGAAGGTCCACCCTTAGGGGAAGTGTTCTGGGAACGTCTACTAGCCATCGAAGTACCTCGGTGAACCATTCTCTCGCGGGCCAGAGGGAAGCAACTAGCGTCAACCTTGTCCCTTCATGAGAGGCGAACATCTGCAGTACCTTGTTGACAATCTTGAACGGAGGGAATGCATATAGATCTAGATGTGACCAATCTAGGAGAAAGGCATCTATATGAACTGCTGCTGGGTCCGGGATTGGTGAGCAAAATATTGGGAGCCTCTTGGTCATCGAGGTTGCGAAGAGATCTATGGTTGGCTGGCCCCAGGTGGCCCAAAGTCTCTTGCATACATCCTTGTGGAGGGTCCATTCTGTTGGAATTATTTGTCCCTTCCGACTGAGACAATCTGCCATGACATTCAAGTTGCCTTGGATGAACCTCGTTACTAGTGATATGTCTAGACCTTTTGACCAGGTGAGGAGGTCCCTTGCGATCTCGTACAACGTCAGAGAGTAGGTCCCTCCTTGCTTGGAGATGTACGCCAAAGCCGTGGTGTTGTCCGAGTTCACCTCCACCACTTTGCCTTGAAGGAGAGACCTGAAGCTTTTCCAGGCCAGACGTACTGCCAGTAGCTCCTTGCAGTTGAAATGCATTGTCCTTTGACTCGAGTTCCATATTCCCGAGCATTCCCGACCGTCTAATGTCGCACCCCAGCCTACGTCCGATGCGTCCGAGAAGAGAACGTGGTTGGGAGTCTGAACAGTCAGGGGAAGACCCTCTTTTAGGTTGATATAGTCCTTTCACCAAGTCAGACAAGACTTTATCTTTTCGGAAACCGGGATCGAGACCGCTTCTAGCGTCTTGTCCTTTTTCCAGTGAAAAGCTAGATGGTATAGAAGAGGACGGAGGTGTAGTCTTCCTAGTGACACAAATTGATACACGGATGACAGCGTCCCTACCAGACTCATCCACAGCCTGACTGAGCAGCGTTCCTTCTTCAGCATCTTCTGGATGGATAGCAGGGCTGGGGGCTGATCGTCTTGTTCAGCAACGTCCTCATCAGAGGGTTCCTCATCCGAAACTGATGAGGAAACGGCAACGGAGTGGGCAACGTCTGACTCGCTGAATCCGGTCGCACTGGTGGATGCGTGACGGAGCCGGACGCAATATCATGGAACTGCTGCACAGTCTGTGAACTGTCAACAACCATGGGTGCGCGAGGAAGCACAGCGTCAACCCGAAACTGTCTAGACCGTCTGGGTTGTGCAGTCAACACCCTACCGGGTTGCTGAGGTTGACGCACTGCGTCACAACAAGTCACCTCTGCTGGTTGTTGAACGTCCTGAACGTCAACAACCACCTCCGAGCGTCGCTTAACGTCACCGTGCGGCTGGCAACCCACACTGGGTCGCATCGGTGGAGGAACCACCTCAACTGGCAGACGCGAGTAGGTACCTCAGCGTCAACAGGGCGCACAACCGACCGGTTGGAAGGTTGTTGGCCAGAAGGTTCTTCTCCGCATTTAAGTCCTCTATCAAGGACGCAAGCTTGGACTGCATGTCTTGCAGCAAAGCCCATTTAGGGTCTACGGGAGCAGGTGTGGCAACAGACGGAGTTAGCGACTGAGGCGGAACCGTTTACCATCCCTGAAAGCCTTGTTATGCGTGACATAATAGTACAGCAAAACTTCAAAGGCTCGACAACAGCTGAGAAGTTGACCTGTAAACAACTTGGAGCGTCTCCTGGCTAGGCGCCAGGGAGAGTCTACCAGAATTGAGAAGTCTATCTGGGCAGAGGCATGAACTCCCAAGCCGAGAACTTCTCTCGTGTCCTATCAGACTCTCGCTCTATAAACCAGTTTAAAAGAAGGGAAAGCAAAGGCTGTATCCCCCAAACTCCTCCTGGTGAAAAACCAGTCGCCTAGCCAACGTAACGCTCTCTAGGAGAGCGAGAGAGCACTAGCTTAAAAACAACGGCTTCGAAGTAGCTAGGCCTAGTGTAAGCTCTGACGTTTAGGCGAATGAGGAGCAGCAGTTACAAGATCCGGACGAAGATCCTTAAAAAAAATCATCATGATTTAATTAAAGTCCATAGGAGGCTAAGCAGCTTAAGGCTCCTCTCCATCTGACAGAGTCCTCAAGGGAATATCAGTAGGAGGGAGAACAGCCACTTCCTCATCTACATGAACCTTGTCCGATAAAAGCTGAGTCTCTCACTGGTGCATTAGTAGCGGACCAGAACGCAACGTCATGTAACTGCTTGACAGTCTGTGAACTGTCAACAACTGAACTGTCAACCACAACAGGTGCGTGAGGACGTACAGCGTCCACTCGAGATTGCTTTGACTGCCTAGACTGAGCAGTCAAAACAACTCTAGAATGCGGAGGTTGACGCACAGCGTCAAAACAAGTCAACTCCGATTGTTAGTGAACGTCTAGAACGTCAACAGGAGTATCAGCCAGTGGCCTAACGTCCAAATGCGGCTGAAAAACCACACGAGACCGCATCGAGTGTGGTTCCAAACAACCTGACTGACGTGACTAGGCTACGCCAACGTCAACAGTAAGCACAAAGGAACGTTAGGTTGGCTGAAAGCCAGGATATCGATGAGATAAACGGCTAGACTCAACGGACTAATCGGCAGAATAGTCTTCCATAAGGGAGGCAAGCATATACTGCATGTTTTGCCATATAACCCCTTAAGGATCAACGGAAATGGTTGTGGTAATAGACGAGGGTAACGTCTGTGACCGCAACACTTTGCCTACAAAATGTTATTTTTATAATAAAATAAATTTTTGAATATACTTACCCGGTGATTATATAAGCTGCAGCTCTGCTGCCCGACAGAAAAACTCTACGCTCAAAATCCGCCAGCGATCGCTATGCAGGTAGGTGGTGTACTTCAACAGCGCCATCTGTCGTGCAGGTACTCAGTACTCAATGTAAACACAGAACTCAATTTTCTCCTCGGTCCACTGGGTCTCTATTGGGGAGGAAGGGAGGGTCCTTTAATATATAATCACCGGGTAAGTATATTAAAAAATTTATTTTATTATAAAAACAACATTTTTCAATATTAAACTTAGCCGGTGATTATATAAGCTGATTCACACCCAGGGGGGTGGGCAGAGACCAGCATTAATTGTTTACATTATTATGAGCTAAGGATTTTGTATTTCATTTTAGCAGTTATTCAAAATAACAAACATAAAATAAATAAGTACCTGGTAAGGAAGTCGACGAACAATTACTCTGCCTTTTTTAAGTACGTCTTCCTTACTGAGCCTCGCGATCCTCTTAGGATGCTGAGCGACCCCTAGGAGCTGAAGTATCAAGGGTTGCAACCCATACTACAGGACCTCATCAAAACCTCTAATCTAGGCGCTTCTCAAGAAAAGAATTTGACCACCCGCCAAATCAACCAGGATGCGAAAGGCTTCTTAGCCTTCCGGACAACCCAAAAACAACAATAAAAAACATTTCAAGAGAAAGATTAAAAAAGGTTATGGAATTAGGGGAATGTAGTGGTTGAGCCCTCACCCACTACTGCACTCGCTGCTACGAATGGTCCCAGGGTGTAGCAGTTCTCGTAAAGAGACTGGACATCTTTAAGATAAAAAGACGCGAACACTGACTTGCTTCTCCAATAGGTTGCGTCCATTATACTCTGCAGAGATCTATTTTGTTTAAAGGCCACTGAAGTTGCGACAGCTCTAACTTCATGTGTCCTTACCTTCAGCAAAGCATGGTCTTCCTCATTCAGATGGGAATGAGCTTCTCGTATCAACAGTCTGATATAATAGGAAACTGCATTCTTTGACATGGGTAAAGAAGGTTTCTTAATAGAACACCATAAAGCTTCTGACTGTCCTCGTAAAGGTTTAGTTCGTCTTAAATAGAACTTAAGAGCTCTAACAGGGCATAAGACTCTTGCTAGTTCATTTCCAACCAAATTTGAAAGGCTTGGAATATCGAACGATTTCGGCCAAGGACGAGAAGGTAGCTCGTTTTTGGCTAGAAAACCAAGCTGTAAAGAACATGTAGCCGTTTCAGATGAAAATCCGATGTTCCTGCTGAAGGCGTGAATCTCACTGACTCTTTTAGCTGTTGCTAAGCAAACCAGGAAAAGAGTCTTTAAAGTGAGATCTTTAAAGGAGGCTGATTGTAGTGGCTCGAACCTTTCTGACATAAGGAATCTTAGTACCACGTCTAAATTCCAACCTGGTGTAGCCAAACGACGCTCCTTCGAGGTCTCAAAAGACTTAAGGAGGTCCTGTAGATCTTTGTTGTTAGAAAGATCTAAGCCTCTGTGACGGAAGACTGCTGCCAACATGCTCCTGTAACCTTTGATAGTGGGAGCTGAAAGAGATCTTTCCTTCCTCAGGTATAATAGGAAGTCAGCTATTTGGGTTACAGAGGTACTGGTCGAGGATACTGATACCGACTTGCACCAGTTTCGGAAGACTTCCCACTTCGACTGGTAGACTCTAAGAGTGGATGTCCTCCTTGCTCTAGCAATCGCCCTGGCTGCCTCCTTCGAAAAGCCTCTAGCTCTAGTGAGTCTTTCGATAGTCTGAAGGCAGTCAGACGAAGAGCGTGGAGGCCTGGGTGTACCTTCTTTACGTGTGGCTGACGTAGAAGGTCCACTCTTAGAGGAAGAGTTCTGGGAACGTCCACCAGCCATTGAAGTACCTCGGTGAACCATTCTCTCGCGGGCCAGAGGGGAGCAACTAACGTCAACCTTGTCCCTTCGTGAGAGGAGAACTTCTGCAGTACCTTGTTGACAATCTTGAACGGGGGGAATGCATAAAGGTCTAGATGGGACCAATCCAGTAGAAAGGCATCTATATGAACTGCTGCTGGGTCCGGGATTGGTGAGCAATATATTGGGAGCCTCTTGGTCATCGAGGTTGCAAAGAGATCTATGGTAGGTTGGCCCCATAGTCTCTTGCACACATCCTTGTGTAGGGTCCATTCTGTTGGAATGATTTGACCCTTCCGACTGAGGCAATCCGCCATGACATTCATGTTGCCTTGAATGAACCTCGTTACTAGAGAAAGGTTTAGATCTCTTGACCAGGTGAGGAGGTCCCTTGCGATCTCGTACAACGTCATAGAATGGGTCCCTCCTTGCTTGGAGATGTACGCCAAGGCCGTGGTGTTGTCTGAGTTCACCTCCACCACTTTGCCTTGCAGGAGGGACTTGAAGCTTTTCAAGGCCAGATGAACTGCCAGTAGCTCCTTGCAGTTGATATGTAACGTTCTTTGATTCGAGTTCCAAGTTCCCGAGCATTCCCGACCGTCTAATGTCGCACCCCAGCCCGTGTCCGATGCGTCCGAGAAGAGAACGTGGTTGGGGGTCTGAACAGCCAGGGGCAGACCCTCTCTGAGGTTGAGATTGTCCTTCCACCAAGTCAGTGATGACTTCATCTTCTCGGAAATGGGGATCGAGACCGCTTCTAGCGTCTTGTCCTTTTTCCAGTAAACAGCTAGGTGAAATTGAAGGGGACGGAGGTGTAGTCTCCCTAACGAAACGAACTGTTCCAGGGATGAAAGCGTCCCTATCAGACTCATCCACTGTCTGACTGAACATCGTTCCTTCTTTAGCATGTTCTGGATGCATCCTTGGGCTTGACTTGTTCTGGGGGCCGACGGAAAAGCCCGAAAAGCTTGACTGTGAATCTCCATCCCTAAGTACACTATAGTTTGGGATGGGACCAGTTGGGACTTTTCCATATTGATCAGGAGACCCAATTCCTTGATCAGATCTAGAGTCCACTTTAGATTCTCCAGACAGCGACGACTGGAAGAAGCTCTTAGAAGCCAGTCGTCCAAATAGAGGGAGGCTCTGATATCTGCTAAATGCAGGAATTTGGCAATATTCCTCATCAGCCTCGTAAATACAAGAGGAGCTGTGCTTAGGCCAAAGCACAGGGCTTGAAATTGGTAGACAACCTTTTCGTAAACGAATCTCAGAAAGGATTGGGATTCTGGGTGGATGGGGACGTGAAAGTAAGCGTCCCTTAGGTCTAAAGAGACCATCCAGTCTTCCTTCCTGACCGCTGCTAGAACGGACTTTGTGGTCTCCATGGCGAACGTCTGCTTTGTGACAAAGACATTCAGCGCACTGACGTCTAGCACCGGCCTCCACCCTCCTGTCTTCTTTACCACTAAGAAGAGACGGTTGTAGAAGCCCGGGGATTGATGGTCCCGGACTTTGACTACCGCTCCCTTTTCTAGTAAGAGAGACACCTCCTGCTTCAAAGCTAGTCTCTTGTCTTCCTCTCTCTACCTGGGAGAGAGATCGATGGGAGACGTTGCTAGAGGGGGTTTGCGTACAAACGGGATCTTGTACCCTTTTCTGAGCAACTTCACAGATTGTGCATCTGCGCCCCTTTTCTCCCAGGTCTGCCAGAAGTTCTTGAGTCTGGCTCCCACTGCTGTCTGAAGAAGGTGGCAGTCAGACTCTGCCCTTAAAGGACTTGGTACCTTTCTTCTTCCCACGTCTACCTTCGGCACGAGCACCTCCTCTGCTGGAGGCTCTGCCACGAAAGGGCGGAATGAATCTGGACGCTGGAGTGTCCATCCTGGGTCTAGACAAGGTAGGCAAAGGGGTGGCTTTGCGGGCAGAGGACGCAACCAGGTCATGAGTGTCTTTTTGAATCAAGGAGGCAGCAATCTCCTTTATCAAGTCCTCTGGGAAAAGGCACTTTGAGAGAGGAGCAAACAGAAGTTCCGATCTCTGACACGGTGTTACTCCAGCTGACAGGAAAGAGCAAAGGTTTTCCCGTTTCTTGAGGACCCCGGAAACGAACGAAGCCGCAAGCTCACTGGATCCGTCACATATGGCCTTGTCCATACAGGACATAATGAGCAAGGAAGCTTCCTTGTCAGAAGGGGAGATCTTCCTGCTCAAAGCTCCCAGACACCAGTCCAAAAAGTTAAAGACCTCGAAGGCTCTAAACACTCCTTTCAACAGATGGTCTAAGTCTGAAGGAGACCAACAAATCTTAGAGCGTCTCATGGCCAGCCTGCGGGGAGAGTCTACTAGACTTGAGAAGTCGCCCTGGGCAGAGGCAGGAACTCCCAAGCCGAGAACTTCTCCCGTGGCATACCAGACGCTCGATCTGGAAGAGAGTCTCGCAGGGGGAAACGTAAATGCTGTCTTCCCAAGGTTCTTTTTGGACTGCATCCAATCTCCTAAAACTCGTAAAGCTCTCTTGGACGAGCGGGCGAGGACGAGTTTCGTGAAGGCAGGCGCTGATGACTGCGTGCCTAAAGCGAACTCTGACGGAGGAGAGCGTGGAGCCGCAGGCACAAACTGATCAGGAAACATCTCCTTGAACAAAGCAAGAACTTTTCTAAAGTCCAAGGAGGGTTGCGTGGTCTTGGGTTCGTCGATGTCCGTATGCGGGTCGTCAATGTGTGCAGCGTCGTCATCATCAGAGAGTCCATCATCTGAAAACTGAGGAGGAAGCGGCAAAGGAGTAGCAATCGGCTGGTCAGCTGAGTCCGGCAGCACGGGTGCACGCGTGACTGAACCGGACGCAACGTCATGGAACTGTTGCCCAGTCTGTGAACTGGCAACAACCATGGCAGCGCGGGGACGCAAAGCGTCTACTCCAGACTGTCTAGTCTGCTGTGGGCGAGTAGAGGTAACCACACTGGGTTGCGGAGGTTGACGCACCGCGTCAAAACAAAACAACTTAGGTTGTTGTTGTACCTCGCGAACGTCAACGGAAGGTTCCGTGCGTCGCTGAACGTCAACATGCGGCTGGCAGGGTACACTGGAACGCATGGGTGGCGGGACTCTCACAGATGGAGTGCAGGAGAAGGTAGCCTCAGCGTCCACCGGACGCACAACCGTGGTTGGTTGTAGGCTAGAGGTTGGTGCAGCGTCAACCTTCTCCGCACGAAAGTCCTGCATCAATGACGTTAACTGTGACTGCATGGTCTGCAGCAAAGACCACTTAGGGTCTACAGGAGCAGGTGCGGCAACAGACGGAGTTACTGCCTGATGCGGTACCGCTTTGCCTCTCTTAGGAGGTGAGCAGTCGTCGGAAGACTGCAGCGAGTCCGAACTGACCCAGTGGCTACAACTGGGCCGTTGGACTTGCGCGGAAGGGACCGACTTGCGCTTAAGAGGCCGCGAGACCTTGGTCCATGGTTTCTTATGAGAAACCTCTTCCGCAGACGAGGAATAAATGGGCTCTCTCGTCTTCGTGTGGGTGGGGCGATCTTGGGTAGATACGCCCGAAACCACGGAGGGAACGTCTGTTCACTGATTAAAGCCTCTCGAACCCTTTGGTCGTACGACATTGCTTCTCCCCTGGGCTTGGGAGCATGCAAGAGGTCCCGGACTGGGAGGACGACAGGCACGAACAGACGAACCCTCAAGCGCAACACTATCCACAACACTATCCACAACACTACCACTCACTTTATCACTACCCACTGCACTCTTACACTTCAGCTCCTTGACGTCTGCCATGAGCTGGTTACGGTCACTAGCCAAAGACTCGACTCTCTCACCCAGAGCCTGAATGGCACGCATCATATCTGCCATCGAAGGTTGTTGAGTGCTAGAAGGGGGATCAGGAGCAACCACTACAGGGGAAGGAATAGGTTGTGGGGCATGAGGAGAGGAAATATCAACGGAGCGAGATGAACTTCTCCTGACTCTATCTCTCTCTAGCCTACGTGAATATTCAAAAAACTATCCAAAGTCGTCAACAAATAATCCGATATCAACAAAAGAATGCAAGGATGTATTGAAGATAACGTCTGCAAAGCGAAAGCTCAAAACTAGAAATGTGTACTTCACCAAAATATGTGAAAACCAATCCAGTAAGCAACAGCGAATTTAGTAGGTCTTGCCGGTGGCACGACAGAGAGAAAATTGAGTTCTGTGTTTACATTGAGTACTGAGTACCTGCACGACAGATGGCGCTGTTGAAGTACACCACCTACCTGCATAGCGATCGCTGGCGGATTTTGAGCGTAGAGTTTTTCTGTCGGGCAGCAGAGCTGCAGCTTATATAATCACCGGCTAAGTTTAATATTGAAAAAAAAGACTTTCGGAGTCTGTGTTACGCTTTTGTTAGGCGGCGAGCAGTTATCCGATGACTGCATAGGGTCAGAGCTGTCCTAATGGCTGTAACCAGGACGCTGGACCTGTCCTGAAAGGACTGACTTTCGCTTAAGGGCTTCGAAACCTTGTGACAGGTTTCTTATGCGAAAAGCCTACGGATGGCGAGGAGAAACAACGTCTCTCTCGTCTTATGGTAGGGGAGATCTTGGTAAGATACACCCGATACCATAGAGGGAAAATGTCTGTTCGTTGGTCAAGGCCTCTCGAACCCATAAGTCGTTCGACATTACTTCTCCCCTGGGCTTGGGAGCTTGCAAGAGGTCCCGGACTAGGTGAACGACAGGCACGAACAGACGAACCCTCGGACGCAACACTGTAACACTTTGCGCCTCGGACGCAACACTGTAACACTTTGCGCATATCACTTTATCACTTCGATTTTCTGTTTTGCACTTATTTCTACCTGAAACACGCAATTCTACCCTTCATTAAAAGGTAGTAATTGCGAAATAAGTCGTATAATGCAAGTTCATAATACCAGCAAAAAACAGAAAACATATTTTAAGATAAAAAGAAAAATCAGTGGCTGGGAAAGAGACTAAACACTAGTTCATATAACTACGTTTTCAATCTCTCACCGCACATAGCCTGGGGACGAGAATAAAAACCTAAAAACGTTTTATCCTTCCTCCCCGTACAGAGACTAGGGACGAGAGTAACACGAGAACAACGTTACCCGCTTGAACGGAACGTTTTCTCTCCTCTCTCTCCCTCCGTCTCTATCTCTCTCTCTCTCTTTCTCTCTTGATTTCGCACCTAAGAGAAGAGCCCAATATTTTTCGTCAAAAAAACATGTTATTTGACTAAAGGAAAAAAAAACTGAAAGGTTTTTCAAATAAAAAGTTCCTTTAAATTAGAATTTAAAACATTTAAGCTAAGAAAGAATGAACAAAACGTCAGAATCGATTTACTCTTACTGCAAAGTGAAACCGTGATACACTCTCTCTCTATCGTAACGATAGAGCGCATGTTGAACGTCCTGAACGTCAACAACTGCGTAGCATAAAAACTAAACGTTAGTTCATCTTTGAAAACAGTACGAAGACTATCAAAGAAATTCTTTCATAAAATATTACATTTAAAAAGTTTTAAATTCTTTAAAAGCTAATTACGATATAAAGGGCTCAACGTTGATTAACTTCGGTTCCAAGTTAGGACCGCCTACTATCAGGAAAGGTCGCATATAAACAAAACATTAAAAATTTATTTTTATATGTTTATAATAAATGGAAAGTTAATCGAAGAGGCCTAATAAAGGCGGAGAGATATAAAATATATAGATCTATAACGTGATAAGATAATTACTAAAAACCTAAACACACTTCCGTCTAAGGGAAGGGTCGGCCATTTAAAAATGAAAGAAAGTCCATACTCTCTTTGTCACCATAATTAAATCTATCCAAAACGAGTTCAAGTTTTGAGATGAAGATAAAAACACCTGCATAGCGAAAGCTCAAAACTAGAATAGTGTACTTCACCAAATAGTTGTGAAAACAAATCCAGTTAGCAACAGCGAATTAGTAGGTCTTGCCGGTAGCCCGACAGAGAGAAAATTGAGTTCTGTGTTTACATTGAGTACTGAGTACCTGCCCGACAGATGGCGCTGTTGATGTACACCCCCTACCTGCATAGCGATCGCTGGCGGATTTTTAACGTAGAGTTTTCTGTCGAGCAACAGAGTTGCAGCTTATATAATCACCGGCTAAGTTTAATATTGAAAATATCATTTTTAAACATCTGGCTTACCTGGTAGTTATATATATAGCCGATTGACACCTTTGGTGGAGGGTCAGAGACAGCCAACATTGTTGGAATTTACTTAAAAGTTAATAAACAAGCTTAAGGGTTCGTACCTGTTAAAGAAGCTGACTTCAATGAATTCCTGCCTCATTATGTCCGCTTTCCTTACGAGATCCAGCAATCCACCCAGGGGGCTGAAGACCTCTAGGAGGTGTCAAACCGGTGTAAATACCTCTATGTGACAGGACCTCCTCCAATACCCTTGTTACGGGCACTCTCAAGGAAAAAACTGACACCTGACTAAAATCAATGATTGTGGAAGACTGCCTCCAATCTCCACAAACAACCATAAAAATACAATAGTTCCAAGAGAAGAAAAGGGTATTAGGTTACAGAAATGTAGTGGTAGATCCTTCCCCCACTACTGCACTCGCTGCTACAAATGGTCCCAGAGTGTAGCAGTCCTCATAAAGAGTCTGGACACGTTTCAAATAATGTGAGGCGAACACAGATTTACTCCTCCAGAAGGTTGTGTCCATAATGCTTTGTAAAGACCTATTCGGCTTGAAGGCTACAGAAGTTGCCACAGCTCTAACTTCATGTGTCTTGACCTTCAAAAACTTGAGGTCTGCCTCACTACAATGTGAATGAGCCTCCCTTATTAAGAGCCTGATGAAGCAGGATAGTGCATTCTTCGACATCTGTAGCGAAGGCTTCTTGACCAAGCACCAAAGTGCTTCTGACTTGCCTCGTAACTCTTTCGTTCTTTCCAGGTAGAACTTCAGGGCTCTTACTGGACACAGGACCTTCTCCAATTCCTCTCCAACCACATCCAAAAGGTTCGGAATCTCAAAAGCCTTGGGCCAGGGTTGAGAAGGGCGTTCGTTTTTAGCAAGAAAGTCTAGCTGTAAGGAGCAGATAGCCTTGTTATTTCTAAAGCCTACATTCTTGTTGAAGGTATGAATCTCACTGACCCTTTTAGCTGTCGCCAGACTGGCCAAAAAGAGAGTCTTCATGGTGAGGTCCTTAAACAAAGCTGAGTGCAAGAGCTCAAACCTGTCACGCATTAGGAACTTCAAGACTATATCCATATTCCAAGCTGGCGATTCCTGATGTCGTTCCTAAGTTGTTTCAAAGGATTTGAGAAGATCCTGGAGGTCTTTATTATTAGAAAGGTCCAAGTTCCCATGCCTGAAGATGGCCACTAACATGCTCCTGTATCCCTTGATGGTTGAAGATGAAAACCTACGTTTTCTCCTAAGGTATAACAGGAAGTCAGCCATCTGAGTCATAGAGGTACTGGAAGAGGAAACAGAGTTGACTCTGCACCATTCTCTATAAACCTCCCACTTGGATTGGTAAACCTTGATGGTAGAAGACCTCCTAGCTCTTGCAATCGCCCTAGCTGCTTCCTTCGAAAAACCTCTAGCTCTTGCAAGTTTTTCGATAGTCTGAAGGCAGTTAGATGTAGAGCTTGGAGGTTTTGATGGTACCTTTCCAAGTGGGGTTGTTTGAGTAGATCTACTCTTAATGGGAGGCTTCTCGGGGTGTCCACCATCCATTCTAGTACCTCTGTGAACCACTCTCTTGTGGGCCAAAAGGAGGCCACTAGAGTCAATCTGGTTCCCTCGTGTGACACGAATTTTTGCATTACTTTGTGCACAATCTTGAACAGAGGGAATGCATACACGTCCAGGTGGGACCAGTCTAAAAGGAAAGCGTCTATGTGGACTGCTTCGAGATCTGGCACTTTGGCACTAGGGAGCAGTATGTCTCCAACCTCTTCGTCTTCGAGGTTGCAAACAGGTCTATGATAAGCCCTTCTGAGAACAGAGACGCTG
>NC_090769.1:25882493-25920133 GCF_036898095.1 Palaemon carinicauda
CTGCCGAAATAGAGATAATTAGCTATGTATATATAACTGCCAGGTAAGTTCTATTCGTAAAAAGAAGCTTTCTTCCATCCCTTACTAGTGACAAACAGCAAACAAAATGCCGTATAACTCTCTGACTCTCTTCACCAAGGCAAACAGGAACAGCCTTCACTGTCAGAACACAATCTGATGGCCCAATTAGAGGTTCGTACGAATCTCTCGAGAGGTCCCAGGATCTTTGCAACATACTATTCAGAGGGTCAAAGTTCCTTTAGAGGACAAGACTGTGTGAAGCTCCTTAGAGCATGGACGGCTCCCATCAGGTGGAAGAAATGTCCAAACCCCTCAATTTAAGTATCTGGCTACAGGCGGAGCAATAGCCCTTTACTGCAGTGACAGAGTTGCTTCTCCCAGCAAAGAAGTACTTGGAAATCAACAATTGCATGCAGAAATACTCAGATCAGAGAAGATCCCATCTATAACATTAATCACAGAGGGTGGCACACTTCTGGTAGACTGCTGCAGAGAATCAGTACAGATTAACAGACATTTATGCTGTAAGGCAAAAACCTTTAGTTTGGAGGGGATGCTGAATAACAGCCCCGTTTGGTGAGAGAGACCCCTCAGAGTTCTGAAATCCTTACAGGTCGGTCTGACAAGAGAAGGTTGGGCCACTGAGATATTTCTCCCAGCACTCAAATGAGAAGAATTTACAGACTGGTGAACTATTCGGCTTGGAAGCCACCAGGATCATCCCGGTGTTCGGGGTCTACAACACTGTTGATGACCCAATAAAACAGACAGAACAGTAAAAAAGCATATGCATCAGGATGCTCCAGAGCTGTTGCAATGCATCATCCAATGCCGCTGTCTAGTCTGGATTGGAGGACAGTGCACTGAAAGCCTCTTGTTCAGGTATGTTGTGAATAAGAAAATCATGAGGGAACCTTAAAAGGAAAGAAATTTTCTGCTATGGCTGGTAGAAGGGACAATCTGCCCCTATTACCTGCCCCTAGAGGTTGAGCATGCCGGCTAATACATTCCTCTTGTCTGGAAGGAATTGTGCTGACAGCCTTGGTGGGTTGTTGAACACCCAAGGGTGTGTCTGCCTTGCCAAACTCGCTAAGGTTCTGCAAAGTTAACAGATCTAAAATTACTCCTAGGCTAAAGTCTGGGATTTTGGCCAAAAGTTTGCCATGGAGGTAACCTTGAATGGATGTTCAAGGAGGTAGTCTGAGGTCTCTGCAATAATTCTCAGTGAAGAGAGTCTTGGTTGGATTTTCTTCATTTCTTTGCTACAAGCTCTACTTGTTCCAATAGAAGCAGACAGTCCTTTAAAGAGATAAATTATGAAGGTTTATTACCTCTCTCTGGTCCAATTGTTTAGTGATCATGGAGGCTACTATGTTTCCCTTCTTTAGGACCCAGCTAGCCCACTGATTGGCTGCCTGATGGACCAAAAACTCAAGACTTTACCCCCAACAGAGAAAGGGCTTTGATCCATCCCGGAGGATGTGGTAAATAGCGACCTCGGAGAAGCAGCTGGAGTCAACCAAAGCCTCAGTCTGGTGGGATATAATTCCAAAAAGAAAATTCGAGCCCACCGGACCGCAATCACGAGGCAGGAGATGACCAAGGAAGTTTCAGTCCTTCCAAAGGCCACAGGCTCAGGATGTGCTACAGACAATGCCAGCATCCCAGGTGAGCCAGCCTTCCACTTCAAGAACCCAGCCACAAAATCAATGTGTGGGTAAGCCAACCACCTCAACAACCGATAGCCACTACTCCGTTTATTGCGTCTCCGGTGTATCATCCTTCCTTCGAAACACAGGGAGTGTTTCACGGATATAATACGCATGCGAGAGGTAGTAGAGCTAGGGGAGCCTTCCTGCATGGAGGACTCCCTAGGTAGGAGGAAGGCTGTACCTCTTTCGGAGCCGTTGGGCGTTCAGCAATTGGCATGCAACGTCATAATGAAAGTTCTGGGGTGGAGATGGATGAAAAAAGCCCCCTCCACCAACCAGTTTTTATCAGATTTCAACGGCAGACTTAACACTTTACACAGATCTTCTTCTTCTGAAGAAAGCAATACAAGAGGTACTGTAATATGCTTAAAATTTCAAGCATGTTTGTTCAGAGTGCCAAAGACAGACTCGGACAAATGAAGAGTAACCTAGATCTGTCCTACAGACTCGGACAAATGAAGAGTAACCTAGATCTGTCCTATTTGAATACTTATATTCAATGCAACTAGTTCCATATGCTGACCGTCTCACAGGTGAGGACCTTATGTCCCCATGGGGCCGTCACCACCTCTATAGATCTTACAGGCGTTTATTTTCATGTTCCGATAGCATGGCTCTTTCGTGCTTTCCTAGGATTCAAACTAGGCAAACAGGCTTACACCTTCAAGGTGATGCCATTCGGACTCAACATAGCGACCAGGTTATTCACTAAGTTGGCGGAGACAGCAGTCCAAGAAATGAGGACTCAAGGAATACACTTGGTGGCCTACCTAGACGGTTGGTTTATCTGGGCCAACAGTGTCAAGGAATGCCACAAGGCGTCGGGCAAAGTAATAAAATTTCTGGAATACTTAGGTTTCCAAATAAATTTCAAAAAATCTCGTCTTTCTCCAGCAACGTGCTTCCAGTGGTTAGGTCTTTAATGGATCCTGACCCTACACAAGCGGTCGATTCCACCACAGAGGAGAACAGAGATAGTAAGAAACACAGGAGGATCTCTCAAGGACAAACTAACGACCCAGAGAAAACAAGAAAGAATCCTGGGTTTACTCCAGTTTCCCTTGGTAACAGACACATTACTGAGAGTCAATCTGGAAGACATCAATCGAATTTGGCAGTCCAAAGAAAACGAGAAATATCGAGACAAAATTTCTCGAATTCCACCTACATTATGGAAAAAACTTCAACAATGGACGAAGGTCAAAAACCTAGCAAACTCAGTACCTTTACGATTCTCAGCGACAACATTGGTGGTCCACTTAGATGACTCCCTAAGCAATTAGGGAGGCTATTCCCAATACGAATAGGTCCAGGGGTTGTGGACAGTGACACCACAACAACTACACATCAATATCTTAGAAGTCATGGAAGTGTTCATGACTCTAATAAGTCTTTCTCCATCACAGAAACAACATATCAGTCTAATACTAGACAGCTAAGTGATAGTCCACTGCATAAACAGGGGAGGTTCCAAATAAAGTCCCGTAAATCAAGTGATGGTAGCTATCTTTTCAATGGCAACAGGGAAAATTTGCCACCTGTCAGCCGTTCACCTGGCGGGAGTAAGAAATGTGGTTGAGGATGATCTAACAAGGACACCTCCGCGGGAGTCGGAATGGTCCTTGGCCAAAAATGTAATTTAATTGGACCTGCCAACAGGTTCCGGGTCTCCAAGTAGACCTATTTGCCAAGGAATCCAACCACAAGCCACAATGTCATGTGGCCCCAACCTGGACCCTCTGGCCTATGTCACAAAAGACATGTCCATAGATTGGAACCACTGACGGAGGATTTACCTGATTCCACCTTTAAACATGCTAATGAAAATCCTGGACATGCTCAGGACTTTCAAAGGTCAGATTGCCCTCGAAGCCCTCAATTGGCCCAATGCAACTGGTTCCCTATCTTGGTGGAACTAGGGCTCCAACCTCGGCAGATTCCCAAACCAAGTTAACACATATGGTACTATCTCACAGTATGTCTGCTTCCTCACGGATTCAGAGTGCCTTCACTTTATGGACTATCTGAGATTTGCAGCACAAAGAGATGCCGAGATTGACCCTTTTAACACATTGTCACTAGTGTCAGGTATATGAGATTCTACCCTTCGGCAATATGATTCTGATGTAAGAAAGTCAACCAATTTCTGGAAGACTCAGAGGTTCGGACGCTGACTACGAATCTGGCAGTTACCTTTTTCAGAACTTTCTTGGAAGGAGGCCTAGACAATAATACTATTACTATGATTAAATCTGCTTTAAAGAAAATATTTCAGATCGGGTTCAATATCAATCTTACAGATTCGTATTTTTCGTCTATTCCGTGAGCCTGTACTAGACTAAAACCAGTAACTCGCCCTCACGCAGTTTCATGGGTTTTAGATGATGTCCTTGATCTAGATTCTGACTCGGATACTGACTCATGCACTTGTATAGCGATTCTTGGGAAGACGTTATTTTTGATAAGTTTAGCCTCAGGAACCAGATTATCTGAACTCTCGGCATTATCTAGAGAACCAAATCATATTGATTTTCTTTCTTCTGGTGGAATTTTTTTCTCTCTAGATAGAAAATTCTTAGAAAAGAATGAGGATCCACAGAATAGAGGGTCCCCGTGGAAGTTTCTCCCACTTCCACTGGATCTATCTCTGTGCCCAGTTATCACTCTGGAAAACTATTTAAATAAACCTTCAGGACCTTTATTTATTAGAAAGGATGGAGGAACCATTTCCCTGAAAGGAATCAGACAATAGATTCTTTATTTTATTAAAAGAACCAACCCGGAATCTGTACCACATGCCCAAGATATCCGGGCTGTAGCAACATCAGTCAATTATTTTCGTTACATGAATTTTGAAGGATTAAAAAGATATAGAGGTTCCTCCAGGTTTAACACAACCATTATAACAGGGTCCTATCTTCATATATATTTTCCCCCTTAGTGCCTTGTCTCCTAATAAGGAGCAGGGCGACACCTGCCTTCCCTTTCCCCCCTACCTTAAAAATGTTATTTTTATTAATAAAATAAATTTTTGAATATACTTACCCGGTGATTATTTAAGCTGCAGCTCTGCTGCCCGACAGAAAAACTCTACGGTCAAAATACGCCAGCGATCGCTATGCAGGTAGGGGGTGTACATCAACAGCGCCATCTGTCTAGCAGGTACTCAAGTACTCCATATAAACACAGAACCAATTTTCTCCTCGGTCCACTGGGTCTCTATTGGGGAGGAAGGGAGGGTCCTTTAATATATAATCACCGGGTAAGTATATTCAAAAATTTATTTTATTAATAAAAATAACATTTTTCAATATTAAACTTAGCCGGTGATTATATAAGCTGATTCACACCCAGGGGGGTGGGTAGAGACCAGCATTACATGTTTACATTATTATGAGCTAAGTATTTTGTATTTCATTTTAGCAGTTATTCAAAATAACAAACATAAAATAAATAAGTACCTGGTAAGGAAGTCGACTTGAACAATTACTCTGCCTTTTTAAGTACGTCTTCCTTACTGAGCCTCGCGATCCTCTTAGGATGCTGAGCGACTCCTAGGAGCTGAAGTATCAAGGGTTGCAACCCATACTAAAGGACCTCATCAAAACCTCTAATCTAGGCGCTTCTCAAGAAAAGAATTTGACCACCCGCCAAATCAACCAGGATGCGAAAGGCTTCTTAGCCTTCCGGACAACCCAAAAAACAACAATAAAAACATTTCAAGAGAAAGATTAAAAAGGTTATGGAATTAGGGGAATGTAGTGGTTGAGCCCTCACCCACTACTGCACTCGCTGCTACGAATGGTCCCAGGGTGTAGCAGTTCTCGTAAAGAGACTGGACATCTTTAAGATAAAAAGACGCGCACACTGACTTGCTTCTCCAATAGGTTGCGTCCATTATACTCTGCACAGATCTATTTTGTTTAAAGGCCACTGAAGTTGCGACAGCTCTAACTTCGTGTCCTTACCTTCAGCAAAGCATGGTCTTCCTCATTCAGATGGGAATGAGCTTCTCGTATCAACAGTCTGATATAATAGGAAACTGCATTCTTTGACATAGGTAAAGAAGGTTTCTTAATAGCACACCATAAAGCTTCTGACTGTCCTCGTAAAGGTTTAGTTCGTCTTAAATAGAACTTAAGAGCTCTAACAGGGCATAAGACTCTTTCTAGTTCATTTCCAACCAAATTAGAAAGGCTTGGAATGTCGAACGATTTCGGCCAAGGACGAGAAGGTAGTTCGTTTTTGGCTAGAAAACCAAGCTGTAAAGAACATGTAGCCGTTTCAGATGAAAATCCGACGTTCCTGCTGAAGGCGTGTATCTCACTGACTCTTTTAGCTGTTGCTAAGCAGACGAAGAAAAGAGTCTTTAAAGTGAGATCTTTAAAGGAGGCTGATTGTAGTGGCTCGAACCTTTCTGACATAAGGAATCTTAGTACCACGTCTAAATTCCAACCTGGTGTGGCCAAACGACGCTCCTTCGAGGTCTCAAAAGACTTAAGGAGGTCCTGTAGATCTTTGTTGTTAGAAAGATCTAAGCCTCTGTGACGGAAGACTGCTGCCAACATGCTTCTGTAACCTTTGATCGTGGGAGCTGAAAGAGATCTTTCCTTCCTCAGGTATAATAGGAAGTCAGCTATTTGGGTTACAGAGGTACTGGTTGAGGATACTGATACCGACTTGCACCAGCTTCGGAAGACTTCCCACTTCGACTGGTAGACTCTAAGAGTGGATGTCCTCCTTGCTCTAGCAATCGCCCTGGCTGCCTCCTTCGAAAAGCCTCTAGCTCTCGAGAGTCTTTAGATAGTCTGAAGGCAGTCAGACGAAGAGCGTGGAGGCTTGGGTGTACCTTCTTTACGTGTGGCTGACGTAGAAGGTCCACTCTTAGAGGAAGTGTTCTGGGAACGTCCACCAGCCATTGAAGTACCTCGGTGAACCATTCTCTCGCGGGCCAGAGGGGAGCAACTAACGTCAACCTTGTCCCTTCGTGAGAGGCGAACTTCTGCAGTACCTTGTTGACAATCTTGAACGGGGAGAATGCATAAAGGTCTAGATGGGACCAATCCAGTAGAAAAGCATCTATATGAACTGCTGCTGGGTCCGGGATTGGCGAGCAATAATTTGGGAGCCTCTTGGTCATCGAGGTTGCAAAGAGATCTATGGTAGGTTGGCCCCATGTGGCCCATAGTCTCTTGCACACATTCTTGTGTAGGGTCCATTCTGTTGGGATGATTTGACCCTTCCGACTGAGGCAGTCCGCCATGACATTCATGTTGCCTTGAATGAACCTCGTTACTAGAGACAGGTTTAGATCTCTTGACCAGGTGAGGAGGTCCCTTGCGATCTCGTACAACGTCATAGAATGGGTCCCTCCTTGCTTGGAGATGTACGCCAAGGCCGTGGTGTTGTCTGAGTTCACCTCCACCACCTTGCCTAGAAGGAGAGACTTGAAGCTTTTCAAGGCCAGATGAACTGCCAGTAGCTCCTTGCAGTTGATATGTAACGCTCTTTGATTCGGGTTCCAAGATCCCGAGCATTCCCGACCGTCTAATGTCGCACCCCAGCCCGTGTCCGATGCATCCGAGAAGAGAACGTGGTTGGGGGTCTGAACAGCCAGGGGCAGACCCTCTCTGAGGTAGATGTTGTCCTTCCACCAAGTCAGTGAAGACTTCATCTTCTCGGAAATGGGGATCGAGACCGCTTCTAGCGTCTTGTCCTTTCTCCAGTGAACAGCTAGGTGAAATTGAAGGGGACGGAGGTGCAGTCTCCCTAACGCAATGAACTGGTCCAGTGATGAAAGCGTCCCTATCAGACTCATCCACTGTCTGACTGAACATCGGTCCTTCTTTAGCATGTTCTGGATGCATCCTTGGGCTTGACTTGTTCTGGGGGCCGACGGAAAAGCCCGAAAAGCTTGACTGTGAATCTCCATCCCTAAGTACACTATAGTTTGGGATGGGACCAGTTGGGACTTTTCCATATTGACCAGGAGACCCAATTCCTTGGTCAGATCTAGAGTCCACTTTAGATTCTCCAGACAGCGACGACTGGAAGAAGCTCTTAGAAGCCAGTCGTCCAAATAGAGGGAGGCTCGGATGTCCGCTAAATGCAGGAATTTGGCAATATTCCTCATCAGTTTCGTAAAGACAAGAGGCGCCGTGCTTAGGCCAAAGCACAGGGCTTGAAATTGGTAGACAACCTTCCCGTAAACGAACCTTAGAAAAGGTTGGGAATCTGGGTGGATGGGGACGTGAAAGTAAGCGTCCTTTAGGTCTAAAGAGACCATCCAGTCTTCCTTCCTGACCGCTGCTAGAACAGACTTTGTCATCTCCATGGCGAACGTCTGCTTTGTGACAAAGACATTCAGAGCACTGACGTCTAGCACCGGTCTCCACCCTCCTGTCTTCTTTACCACTAAGAAGAGACGGTTGTAGAAGCCCGGGGATTGATGGTCCCGGACTTTGACTACCGCTCCCTTTTCTAGTAAGAGAGACACCTCTTGCTTCAAAGCTAGTCTCTTGTCCTCCTCTCTGTACCTGGGAGAGAGGTCGATGGGAGACGTTGCTAGAGGGGGCTTGCGCATAAACGGGATCTTGTACCCTTCTCTGAGCAACTTCACAGATTGTGCATCTGCGCCCCTGTTCTCCCAGGACTGCCAGTAGTTCTTGAGTCTGGCTCCCACTGCTGTCTGAAGAAGGTGGCAGTCAGACTCTGCCTTTAAAGGACTTGGTACCTTTCTTCTTAATCCCACGTCTCCCTTCGGCACGAGCACCTCCTCTGCTGGAGGCTCTGCCACGAAAGGGCGGAATAAATCTGGACGCTGGAGTGTCCATCCTGGGTCTAGACACGGTAGGCAAAGGGGTGGCTTTGCGGGCAGATGACGCAACCAGGTCATGCATGTCTTTTTGAATCAAGGAGGCAGCAATCTCCTTGATCAACTCCTCTGGGAAAAGGCACTTTGAGAGAGGAGCAAACATAAGTTCCGATCTCTGACATTGTGTTACTCCAGCTGACAAGAAGGAGCAAAGGTTTTCCCGTTTCTTGAGGACCCCGGAAACGAACGAAGCCGCAAGCTCACTGGAACCGTCCCGTATGGCCTTGTCCATGCAGGACATAATGAGCATGGAAGTTTCCTTGTCAGAAGGGGAGGTCTTCCTGCTCAACGCTCCCAAACACCAATCCAAAAAGTTAAAAACCTCGAAGGCTCTGAACACTCCTTTCATCAGATGGTCTAAGTCTGAAGGAGTCCAACCAATCTTGGAGCGTCTCATGGCTAGCCTGCGGGGAGAGTCTACTAGACTTGAGAAGTCGCCCTGGGCAGAGGCAGGAACTCCCAAGCCGAGAACTTCTCCCGTGGCATACCAGACGCTCGATCTGGAAGCGAGATTCGCAGGGGGAAACAAGAATGCTGTCTTCCCAAGGTGCTTTTTGGACTGCATCCAATCTCCCAACACTCTTGAAGCTCTCTTAGACGAGCGGGCGAGGACGAGCTTCGTAAAGGCAGGCGCGGATGACTGCGTGCCTAAAGCGAACTCAGATGGAGGAGAGCGTGGGGCTGCAGAAACAAACTGATCAGGATACATCTCCTTGAACAGTGCAAGAACTTTCCTAAAGTCCAAGGAGGGAGGCGTGGTCTTGGATTCGTCGATGTCCGTATGCGGGTCGTCAAAGTGTGCAGCGTCGTCACCATCAGAGAGTCCATCGTCTGAATACTGAGGAGGAAGCGGCAAAGGAGTAGGAATTGGCTGGTCAGCTGAGTCCGGCAGCACGGGTGCATGCGTGACTGCACTGGACGCAACGTCATGGAACTGTTGGCCAGTCTGTGAGCTGGCAACAACCATAGCAGCGCGGGGGAGCAAAGCGTCTACTCCTGACTGTCTAGTCTGCTGTGGGCGAGTAGCGGTAACCACACTGGGTTGCGGAGGTTGACGCACCGCGTCAAAACAAAACAACTTAGGTTGTTGTTGTAACTCGCGAACGTCAACGGAGGGTTCCGTGCGTCGCTGAACGTCAACATGCGGCTGGCAGGGTACACTGCGCATGGGTGGCGGGACTCTCACAGCTGGAGTGCGGGAGAAGGTAGCCTCAGCGTCCACTGGACGCACAACCGTGGTTGGTTGTAGGCTAACGGGTGGTGCAGCGTCAACCTTCTCCGCACGAAAGTCCTGCATTAATGACGTTAACTGCGTCTGCATGGTCTGCAGCAAAGACCACTTAGGGTCTACAGTAGCAGGTGCGGCAACAGACGGTGTTACTGCCTGTTGCGGTACCGCTTTGCCTCTCTTAGGAGGTGTGCAGTCATCGAAAGACTGCAGCGAGTCCGAACTGACCCAGTGGCTACAGCTGGGCCGTTGGACTTGCGCGGAAGGGACCGACTTGCGTTTAAGAGACCGTGAGACCTTGGTCCATTGTTTCTTCCGAGAAACATCTTCTGCAGACGAGGAATAAATGGGCTCTCTCGTCTTCTTGTGGGTGGGGCGATCTTGGTAAGATACGTCCGAAACCACGGAGGGAACGTCTGTCCGCTGATTAAAGCCTGTCGAACCCTTTGGTCGTACGACATTGCTTCTCCCCTGGGCTTGGGAGCTTGCAAGAGGTCCCGGACTGGGAGGACGACAGGCACGAACAGACGCACCCTCAAGCGCAACACTAACACTTTCCACAACACTACCACTCACTTTGTCACTACCCACTGCACTCTTACCCTTCAACTCCTTGACGTCTGCCATGAGTTGGTTACGGTCACTCGCCAATGACTCGACTCTCTCACCCAGAGCCTGGATGGCACGCATCATATCTGCCATCGAAGGTTGTTGAGTGCTAGAAGGGGGATCAGGAGCAACCACTACAGGGGAAGGAATAGGTTGTGGGGCATGAGGAGAGGAAATATCAACGGAGCGAGATGAACTTCTCCTGACTCTATCTCTCTCTAGCCTACGTGAATATTTCATGAATTCGAGAAAATCTAATTCCGAAAGCCCAACGCATTCCTCACATCGATCTTCCAATTGACAGGTTTTATCCCGACAATTGGAACAAACGGTGTGCGGATCGATAGAGGCCTTCGGAAGACGCCTTGAACAGTCCCTAGCACTACACTTTCTGTATTTAGGGACTTGAGAAGGGTCAGCCATCTTGAATTAGTCAAAGGGGAATTCAAAATCTATCCAAGTCGTCAACAAATAATCCAAAAATCAATAAAAGAATGCAAGGATGTATTGAAGATAACCTCTGCAAAGCGAAAGCTAATAACTAGAAATGTGTACTTCACCAAAATCTGTGAAAACCAATCCAGTAAGCAACAGCGAATTTAGTAGGTCTTGCCGGTGGCACGACAGAGAGAAAATTGGTTCTGTGTTTACATGGAGTACTTGAGTACCTGCTAGACAGATGGTGCTGTTGATGTACACCCCCTACCTGCATAGCGATCGCTGGCGTATTTTGACCGTAGAGTTTTTCTGTCGGGCAGCAGAGCTGCAGCTTATATAATCACCGGCTAAGTTTAATATTGAAAATTGACCTTTATTTGGGGTGTAATTAAGAGATTGGTATATTAAGGATTTCAGTAAAACACTCTTAATTAAATTACTCTATTTTTAATTAAATTACTCTATTTTTAATTCAGTTCCTTAACTTTTTGTGTATTTCCAAGTTTATGGCACCAATTCTCTGTTACTATTTCACGGAGCGACACAGGTTGAGCCCAGAAAAGGGATTTTGACGAAGGAAAAATCTATTTCTGGGCGAGGAACCTGTGTCGCCCAGTGAACCCTCCCTCCTTTTTCCTCACCCTAGGCTGGCCCAAGCTTGGGGTGCTAGTAGGAATAATGGGAGGAGGATAGGTAGTGGTGGTGGTGGTGGTGGTGGGGGAGTAGCTGTAGTGAACGACACCTCATAGTAACGGGGGATTTTGAGGAGGGAGAAGTCTAATTGGAGAGGGACCTCTGGTAGTGGTATCACTCGCCCCAGTTTTAATACCGACACCCTGTAAGATCTATAAAGGTGGTGACGGCCCCATGGGGACATAAGGTCCTCACCTGTGAGACGCTCAGCATATGGAACTAGTCGCATTGAATATTCCAGGCATTCCATGCAACTTTTTTCTCTGGTATATTTAGCAGTATTTATACCTTTGAAATGGTGCTTTAAGGAGCATTTCACTGGGCGACACAGGTTCCTCGCCCAGAAATAGATTTTTCCTTTGTCAAAATCCCTTTTTTAAACGTCTGACTTACCCGGCAGTTATATATATAGCTGATTGACACCTTTGGTGGAGGGTCAGAGACAGCCAACATTGTTGGAATTTACTTAAGAGTTAATAAACAAGCTTAAGGGTTCGGTCCTGATAAGGAAGCAGACTTCAATGAATTCCTGCCTCATTGTCCGCTTTCCTTACAAGATCCAGCGATCCACCCAGGGGGCTGAAGACCTCTAGGAGCTGTCAAACCAGTGTAAATACCTCTATGTGACAGGACCTCCTCCAATACCCTTGTTCCGGGCACTCTCAAGGAACAAACTGACCACCTGACTAAAATCAATGATTGTGGAAGACTGTCGTCCAATCTCCACAAACAACCATAAAAATACAAAAGTTCCAAGAGAAGATTGATTGATTGATTTAAAGTTTTCAGGCATCCTGACATCCAAGGTCATTGACGCCGGTAACATTTAATTTATGTATACAAAAATAAAAAAAAACACAAAAAAAAAAAATTAAAGAGTATTCAATTAAAATCATAAAAATTGAATGTCATAAAAGTTAAATATTTTTCAGAAGACCTGCTTCTGAAATAACTCTAAAAATGCCACTTGCATGGTAGGACACATCATTTCCAAGAATCTTGGCAAGGATGAACCTGCCACCCTCACCTCAAGCCTCAAACAAATATCTATTCCGCAAGTTGTTATAATTGGGGCATTCGGTCAACAAATGCCTTACTGTTAGAGGTACTAAACAGTCGTCACAATACGGTTGGTGTTGGCCCTTCAGCAGAAACTCATGTGTCAACCGAGTGTGACCAATACGGAGACGACAAAGAGACGTCTCCCAGAAAAGGGTATCAGGTTATGGGAATGTAGTGGTAGATCCTAACCCCACTACTGCACTCGCTGCTACGAATGGTCCCAGAGTGTAGCAGTCCTCATAAAGAGTCTGGACACGTTTCAAATAATGTGAGGCGAACACAGATTTACTCCTCCAAAAGGTTGTGTCCATAATGCTCTGTAAAGATCTATTCTGTTTGAAGGCTACAGAAGTTGCTACAGCTCTAACTTCATGTGTCTTGACTTTCAAAAGCTTGAGGTCTGCCTCACTACATTGTGAATGAGCCTCTCTTATTAAGAGCCTGATGAAGAAGGAAAGTGCATTCTTCGACATCTGTAACGAGGGCTTCTTGACAGAGCCTCGTAACTCTTTCGTTCTGTCCAGGTAGAACTTCAGGGCTCTTACTGGGCATAGGATCTTCTTTAATTCCTCACCAACCACATCCGAAAGGTTCATAATCTCAAAACCCTTGGGCCAGGGTTGAGAAGAGCATTTGTTCTTGGCAAGAAAGCCTAGCTGCAAGGCGCAGATAGCTTTGTTATCTCTAAAGCCTATGTTCTTACTAAAGGCATGAATCTCACCGACCCTTTTAGCTGTCGCCAGACTGACCAAGAATAGTGTCTCCATAGTGAGGTCCTTAAATGGAGCTGAGTGCAAGGGCTCAAACCTGTCACTCATTAAGAACTTAAGGACTATATCCAGATTCCAAGCTGATGATTCCTGGTGCCGTTCCTTAGCTGTTTCAAAGGATTTGAGGAGATCCTGCAGGTCTTTATTATTAGAAAGGTCCAAGTTCCTATGCCTGAAGAGAGCCGCTAACATGCTCATGCATCCCTTGATGGTAGAAGACGAAAACCTACGTTTCCTTCTAAGGTATAACAGGAAGTCAGTAATCTGAGTCATAGAGGTACTGGACGAGGAAACAGAGTTGACTCTGCACCACTCTCTAAAAACCTCCCACTTGGATTGGTAAACCTTGATGGTAGAAGTCCTCCTTGCTCTTGCAATAGCCCTAGCTGCCTCCTTCCAAAAACCTCTAGCTCTTGTGAGTTTTTCAATAGTCTGAAGGCAGTTAGATGTAGAACTTGGAGGTTTTGATGGTACCTTTCCAAGTGGGTTTTTTGAGTAAATCCACTCTTAATGAAAGGCTTCTCGGGGTGTCCACCATCCATTCTATTACCTCTGTGAACCACTCTCTTGAGGGCCAAAAGGGGGCCACTAGAGTCAATCTGGTTCCCTCGTGTGACACAAACTTTTGTATCACTTTGTGCAGAATCTTGAACGGAGGGAATGCGTACACGTCCAGGTGGGACCAGTCTAAAAGGAAAGCGTATACGTGGACTGCTTCGAGATCTGGCACTGGGGAGCAGTATGTCTCTAACCTCTTCATCTTCGAGGTTGCGAACAGGTCTATACAAGGACGACCCCAAATCCACCACAGGTTCTTGCAGACCTCTTGAGGAAGTGTCCATTCTGTGGACAGAACTTGACCTCTCCTGCTGAGACTGTCTGCCATCACGTTCTTTTCCCCTTGAATGAACCTTGTTACAAGGGTTACATTCTTCTCTTTTGCCCAGTAGAGAAGAACCCGCGCAGTCTCGTAAAGGGACCTCGAGTGGGTTCCGCCTTGTTTGGCTATGTAGCCCAACGCTGTAGTGTTGTCGGCGTTGACCTGCACCACTCTGTTCAATACTGACCCTTCGAAGCCTTTGAGGGCCAACAGGACTGCCACCAGCTCCTTCTGGTTGATGTGGAGGCTCTCCTGATCTTTTGTCCACAGATCCGAGATCTCCAACTTGCCCAGTGTTGCTCCCCACCCCGAGTCCGAGGCGTCGGAACACAACACAAGGTCTGGGTTCCTCTGTTCCAGGGAGAGACCTTCTTGAAGTTTGCCCGGATCGTTCCACCACTGAAGGCAACTTTTCACGGATTCCGTAATGGGGATGCATTTTGTCTCTAGATCCTTTTCCTTGTCCCAATGACAATTGAGGTAGAACTGAAGAGGGCGAAGATTCAGCCTTCCCAGGGAGACAAACTGCTCCAACGAGGAGAGGGTTCCCAGCAGACTCATCCACTCTCTCACAGAACACTTCCATTTCTTTAGAAAGGAATGACGTTTCAAGAGGGCTTGCTCCGTCCTTGAGGCTGACGGAAAAGCCCGAAAAACTTGACTCTGAATCTCCATCCCCAAATAAAGGATCTTTTGGGATGGTGTCAGTTGAGACTTGTTTCTGTTTATAAGAAGATCCAGTTCTTCTGATAACCTCAATGTCATCTGTAGATCCTCCAGGCAGCGAATGTAAGAATGAGCTCTGATTAGCCAGTGCTGATTAGCCAATCGTCCAGATACAGGGAGGCTCTGATACCTCTTGAATGCAGTATGCTTGCTACATTTAACATCAGCTTTGTAAATATTTGAGGGGCAGTGCTGAAGCCAAAACAAAGGGCCCGAAACTGGAAAACTTCCTCCTTGTAAACGAACCTCAGGTAATGCTTGAAGCTCGGATGAATGGGGATGTGGAAGTAAGCATCCTGGAGGTCTAAAGAGACCATTCAGTCGTCCTTACTGCTGCTAGGACTGACTTCGATGTCTCCATGGAGAACTGTCTTCTGAACGAAGGCGATGAGAGTACTTACCTCCAGGACCGGTCTCCATCCCCCGAGTTCTTGGGAACCAGGAATAAGCGGTTGTAGAAACCTGGTGACTGCAAGTCTCGCACCCTCTCTTTTGCCTCCTTCTCCAACAAGAGAGACATTTGAAGTTGCATAGCCTGCCTCTTTGACTCCTCTCTATATCTGGCAGAGAGATCTATCGGAGCTACTGCTAAAGGAGGTTTCCCTATGAAAGGGACTTTGTATCCCTCCTTCAGTAATTGTACGGACCAAAGGTCTGCTCCTCTCTTCTCCCGAGCTCGCGAGAAAAGGGCTGCTAACTCATTGGATCCATCCCTTGAGGCTTTATCCATGCATGACATAATGTGGATGAGACTATCAGTGTCCACATTCTTCAAGGCAGAAACCTTTTTCCTCAAGGATCCCAGAGTCCAGTCAAGGAAATTGAATACCTTGAAAGCTCTTAAGACGCCTTTGAAAAGATGATCAAGTTCTGATGTTGACCAGAGAGTTTTGGTCCTTCTCATGGCCGTTCGACGAGGAGAGTCTATCAGACTCGAAAAGTCTCCTTGGGCAGAGGCAGGAATTCCCAAGCCGAGGACTTCTCCTGACTTGTACCAAACACTAGATCTTGAGGCTAATCTAGCCGGAGGAAAAGAGAAAATTCTTTCCCTGGTCCTTCTTGGATTGCATCCAGTCTCCCATCATCCTCAAAGCTCTCTTTGATGATCGAGACAGTACCATCTTTGTACACAGACTCCTTTGACGCCTTCCCTAGCGTAAATTCTGAAGGCGGTGAATGAGGAGCAGCAGGTACAAAATAATCCAGAAACTCTTGAGTAAAAACTCTCATGAGTTTCTTTAGGTCAACCGAAGGATGAAGGGTCTTAGGATCTTCTCCTTACGAGAACTCTTCTAAAAGATCAGTAGGGGAAAGGTGATCGTCGATCCCTTCCTCCGACAAGGCTCTAAACGAGGTAGAGACGTCTTGTTTACTAGGAGTCAACTCCTTAAGATCCTGACTTCTGGCGTCAAGGGGTCCACGATCATCACGCCTGGCGTCACGTTGTCCCAACGCTTGACGCTTGGAACTAAGACGCTCGCGATCATTACAATTGGAACTAAGGTGTCCGTGATCTCGACGCTTGGCTCGACTGGCATCATCACGACGTCCAAGGCTCTTACGCTCGGCGTCACGTCTCGCTGCTTGACGCTCGGCGTCATGCGGATCAGTCTCTCGACGCTTAGCAGGAGGATCCTTATTAAGCCGCTCGGCATCGCGTCTAACTGCTTGACACTCGGCATCATACAGATCAGTCTCTCAACGCTTAGTAAGAGGTACCTCATTACGCCGCTCGGCGTCAAGTTCAACTGCTTGACGCTCGGCGTCATGACTATCTGGCTCTCGACGCTTGGAAAGCTGTCCGTCGTCAAGGACCTCTTGACTTTTAGCCTTCTAACGCTTGGCGTCAAGGGGTGAAGCTTCCTCACGCTCGGGGTCTTGGCAGCCACTCTCTTGTTGTCCGCAGGCTGATAGACTTCCATGAGAAGAGAGTTTCTGCTGCATATCTTGCAGCATACTAAAGTTAGGGTCAACTTGTTGTGGCAAAACAGGAGACGTTACTTCTACCACAAGCTCGCTTTCTACGTAGCTCAAGGAACGCGCAGAGCGTCTAGAGGACGAAAACCAATCTGAAGATGGAGAGGGAGCATGTACCAAGGTCATGCCAGTCTCAGAAAACTGTCCTGCACTTCTGGCGTCAAGGGGTCCACGATCATCACGCCTGGCGTCACGTTGTCCCAACGCTTGACGCTTGGAACTAAGACGCTCGCGATCATTACAATTGGAACTAAGGTGTCCGTGATCTCGACGCTTGGCTCGACTGGCATCATCACGACGTCCAAGGCTCTTACGCTCGGCGTCACGTCTCGCTGCTTGACGCTCGGCGTCATGCGGATCAGTCTCTCGACGCTTAGCAGGAGGATCCTTATTAAGCCGCTCGGCATCGCGTCTAACTGCTTGACACTCGGCATCATACAGATCAGTCTCTCAACGCTTAGTAAGAGGTACCTCATTACGCCGCTCGGCGTCAAGTTCAACTGCTTGACGCTCGGCGTCATGACTATCTGGCTCTCGACGCTTGGAAAGCTGTCCGTCGTCAAGGACCTCTTGACTTTTAGCCTTCTAACGCTTGGCGTCAAGGGGTGAAGCTTCCTCACGCTCGGGGTCTTGGCAGCCACTCTCTTGTTGTCCGCAGGCTGATAGACTTCCATGAGAAGAGAGTTTCTGCTGCATATCTTGCAGCATACTAAAGTTAGGGTCAACTTGTTGTGGCAAAACAGGAGACGTTACTTCTACCACAAGCTCGCTTTCTACGTCGCTCAAGGAACGCGCAGAGCGTCTAGAGGACGAAAACCAATCTGAAGATGGAGAGGGAGCATGTACCAAGGTCATGCCAGTCTCAGAAAACTGTCCTGCAACTGGTTGGGCTGGACGCTTGACAGCTTCCAACATCCTTCTATCTCCTACCGACGAAACAGGGCGCTTGGCAGAAGAGCCTTCTTCGGAAGAAGGAAAACACTCCGGACTGCTCCAATGACTGCAACCAGGAGCTTGCGGCATCATGATACGACACTGATCGACAGAGTCAATCTTCCTCTGCAGAGGTCTGGAAGCGTGACGCCAGCCCCGTCTGGGCGCTGCGTCATCCGAAGATGATGAAAACACTTTCACCTCATCTTTCCCATGGCGAGGGCGAGCATCTTGTGAAGCGTCAACAGGTATGCTCGAGGGGACGTCTGCTCGGGCGCTAACGCCTCTCGTTTCCTTTCGCCGTTTGACATTCCTTCTCCCAGGGGTTGGGGAGCTTGGAAGAGGTCTAAGGCTAGGAGAACGACAGGTCCGAGCAGACGCACCCTTCACTGCACTAATTAAATTCACTGCATTTTTAGCACTGACACTAGCACTTTTTAATTGTTAAACATCAGACATTAACTGGGTTCTGTCCGTTGCAAGCAATTCAACTCTCACGCCCAGGGCTTGAATGGCCACCATCATGTCCTTTAGAGTTGGTTCATCAGCAGTAACAGCAGTGAGATCTGGAACTACCACTACAGGGGAAGGATTAGGTTCGTTGACATGGAAAGGGGAATAATCTCTAGAAGAACGAGATAAACTCCGTCTAATCCTATCTCTTTCAAGTTTACGAGTGTAGCGGTCAAATTCTAACCACTCACTCACAGACAAAATAACACATTCATCGCAACAATCACCCAACTCACAAAATTTTCCTTTCATTTTACACAAATGGAGTGGGAATCAATAGAGGCTTTAGCAAGCCGAGTCTTACAACCTCTCACACACTTTCTGTAAGTTGAAGAAGTCAGACATTTTGAATATTTTAGAGAGATCAAACGAGCAAGGGTCAAAATAACAAAATTCAATAGTGGTTCAAGAAAATCCAAAAGCAAATCCAAACGAGGGAAAGCCAAAAGCCAAAATCAAATTGTACATCACCAAGATAACTGCAATTATACAGGTTACAGCGGGAAAAAAATCCAACGATGTCGCCGGTGGGGCGGCAGGGAAGATTTGAGGAATGACTGGAATGGTTCCAGGTACCTGGCTAGAGGGCGCACTGGTGGTACACCTGGATACCTAATCGGCGATTGCCGCGAGTTTTGAAATTTCTGCCGTGCCGTCAGGGACGTAAGCTATGTATATAACTACCGGGTAAGTCAGATGTTTAAAATAAGAATTGTTCCTGATACATTTTAAAGGTACAGTACTTTGTACTATACTAGTCTGAGTTAAACTTCTGTATTCTCCCGTCCAAATCTTATGTTTAAATTTATATTTTTCTTGTGTAAAACACATGAAAAAAAAAAAAAAAAATTCCTAACACCAAATGCATAATACGAGAAAAAATAATCAAATTATAGTAAGCATATCTTTACCCAGTTGTTAAGTTTCTCTTGTCATGAAGCCTAGCTCTTGTTATGTTCATATGATTGTTTTTACTTGACTCCTCAACACTGCTCACTATGACAATTTTCACCTACATGCAAAGTAGCTCCATCAAATGAGAAAATGGTAGCTGTAAAAAATGCATTACTGTACTACTGGCTAGTGAATTTTGGTGGTTTTCAAAGCTCGAGTTTTATGACCAAGACCTGTTTACCAACGAGTTGCACTTTACCCATCTTTATCTATGACTATTTGACTATGCCTCTTCTCAAGAGTGCCCAATCAGATGCTAGATACATATTAAGCAGCAGGTTTTATTAGGTTTTCATGAGTCATTAAAAAATGAAAAGAGCCTCAATTCCTCATTTCATTCATGAGTCTTATGATCGACAGTTGTGAGGTTTGTAAACTGACCCAATTCAACACAGTTTTATTTTAAGTAATAATTCCGAAACTTTGACAATTTTACGTAACCACGGTGTTCTTCCAAAGACAATAAGTCTCCTACTTATGTTAATTTATCACACCAAAATTTGTAAACATAGAAGACCTGTAATGTAATTTGGGGTTCCCGGCAGCGCCAGTCGTTCCAATGCTATTGTACCCTTCACCCTGAAACACCAGACTCCAGCTGACAAGGTTGAACAATATGGTATCCTAGGTCAACTTAACAATGCTAAAACATTATGGTTGATTAAATAGTAATCCACGCAGTTGGCTTGCACAGCACATACAGGTAGGCTACCACTTCCCATGACAGAAGAGTAATAATATTAGATTTACTTAGCGAGAAAAGCACATTAGAGGTGCAGAAAATTACAATGCTTATGATCAGACATGTCCATGTTAAATATTTAGAAAAAGATGTTCAAAAGAGTTATCTCTGGCAAAATTATTCCATAGGTAGTGTTTCACTCTTATTTTTGCATGAAAATTTTTTCTTCATGTTTCATCATTGTTTTCTTGATTTCTGCTATAATCTTCCATAAATCATTAGTTTTCCTTTCGCCCCACTCAAAACCTCAATTCCCACCAGGGTAACACCCATTACTGCGGTATGTAGGGAGGTGGCAATCAGAAAACTATACTTCTGGGGAAGATAATTTTAGAACACAATAAAGGAAACTAATAAAAAAAAATTAATGTAAAAAAAATGGCTGGGTGGGAGATTACTGAAATTTTACCCTGCTCTGATGCAAAGAGTAGGGGTGCACCCATGTTTTTCAAATTTTAGAAGTTATAAATTACAAGAAGTTACAAGGAAAACCCACTTTAAAGGGTTAAACACTAGAATGCCATCTAAACTAAGGTTCCCCATTTAACCAAACCTAGGAGCCTTATCCTTACCTACCAGTTCAATTAGAGAATGGTGAAACATTAGGACATTGAAACTTGCATAATTGAATACTATAGACCTTTAAAAAGATACTATTTTAAATACAATATACTAATGACGGAAACCTCTATTGACGAAGTTACAAATTTAAAAAAAAAAAAATCTTGCTCCTTTTGTCATATCACATATTGTGGAGTCTCCTTCCCACTAGTAGTTCAAAATAACACTGATAATAAAATGTTGGGATAGAAATGTGTGTTTAATATATTTAGTTTGTCATTGGAAATGGAAACCCAGTCCATGCTCGAAATGATGCTTGGAGCACGAAGCTACAATTCACCCCTTTAAGTTTGTTTAATTGACCCCAAAATACTAGCCCACGGGGATAATGTGCGTAGCAAAATATAGCCCAGTTGCCAGAATATAGGAGCATTGAGACAATGCTTAATCAAAAATGAAGCGAACATATGGCAGAACAAATACCAATAAATCATTAGCTCAATTAATTTAGGAAATATTTGTAATACAGTACTGTACGATGAACAATACTGTACTACGAACGATACCAAAGAAAATGGGATGGAAAACTCTTGTTTTCTATGCATCCAGAAGTCCTAGCAAACAAGAGCTGTAATGTTTCACTACTGTTACTCTGTTTTGATTACAGTAACTTTTTTTTATTACGATGACTTTTTGTATGACAATGACAGACGGAAACAAAGTTTGGTTAACCCTTTTACCCCAAAAAGGACGTACTGGTACGTTTCACAAAACTCATCCCTTTATCCCCATGGACGTACCGGTACGTCCTTGCAAAAAACTGTTACCTTTTTTTTGCATATTTTTGATAATTTTTTGAGAAACTTCAGGCATTTTCCAAGAGAATGAGACCAACCTGCCCTCTTTATGATGAAAATTAAGGATGTTAAAGCAATTTAAAAAAATATATACTGCAAAATGGGCTTGAAAACAATAACCCTGGGGGTTAAGGGTTGGAAAGTTCCAAATAGCCTGGGGGTAAAAGGGTTAATATATGATACTTCAATTACTAGCAAAACTAGAATTCACTATAAGAAATGGATGAATGCTAGCAAGTTTGGCATTCTTCTCTCTATGTTTAATGGGAGCTAGGACATAACTACTTACGTATCAGTCAGTTAAAATGTGAAATATATCTTCACTCCAAGTCCATTGTTTACATTTGAGAGATTGATGGCGAGTTATTATGCATGCATTGGTTCTGATCGGTTTGGGAGTTTTCCGTTACAATGACGTAATCATTACCTGGCTTTTTTAACCAATTACAAGCTTCTAAATATTTATGCACAGAGACTTGGATGTTGTTCTGCAACAGCAATTCATTTTCCACCCTCCCCTTCAGTTTCAACTACATTACCATCATGAAAAGAAGTCTCCAAGAGGGAAGTACGATCCATTTAAAAATTTAGCGTAATTTAATCTATACAGGCAATTGATGATGAAAACACTCTCCTTTCAGTGTTTAGCTATTGTTGCTCATGTTTAAGTAAAAAAAATATATTAGAAAGTGACCAAAGAAGGGGGGGGTTGCACAGCACATCCATGTACCGCTTGCCACAACATAGGAGCAGTGAGATTATGTTTATTTGCGAGCGAAGCGAGCCAAAGCGTAGCAAAAACCATTAAAGGGCGTGAAATGATTCATGGAGAATTGTTACTTAAATTTTCATCCGCTTGTGTTTATTTAGCATTTCTGTCCATCATTATTGGTGCAAATCACTTGTTTTTGGCATTACCATACCCAAAAAAAGCCCAGTATCCAACTGGCGTCCCTCATAGCCTAATTGTCTTAATATATGGGGTCCAAACATAAAACAAGTGGTTTGCCCCATTAATCATGGTCAGAACCACATATTGTAAAGATTCAATACTCAACTTCCCAGAGGCAAAAGAAGCTGGAGAATGCACAATAATAATCCTTGAAAATCGATCGAAAATGTCAGATCAACAGGGAACACCACCGTGCGAATTCGCTACAGAATAAGGAATGTTCGCCATCTTGGATATGGCGTTGTTGTGATACTCAATAGTAATATGAGAACTAGGGTACCCTTGATACGGCTCCCCTTCTATTCTGCCACTTCCCCCTCGAAGCGTAAACGCTATTAGAGGTGCAGATTGCTATGTGGCATGTCAAGAATACGTCCTCTGATATTATGCGATATCCTTGAGAGAAATTTAAGGATATTCGCACCAGGAGTTAGAATTCTGGATACCTAAAGGTAAAATTCTCTGGGAATACCACTGTAATACAAATATCCCTTAGGAAGCTACTTATAAGAATTTCCATCAGGACGACATGGCTCGAGCCCAAAAATGCATAAAACACAAGATAGTGAGTAGGAAAAATGATTGGTTCATGTAGGTATTTGGTTTGAAATTAAAGTATTGTATCATATCTCTACCCAAAGTTTTCAAGCTCAATCAAATAACACATATAGACAAGTACACTACATTCTAAGATGTTTCCAACGAAATTGATGATGATATCTAGCACAAAGCCATAGCGTTTCATTGTAGTTACCCCACCATAACTCAATAACTTCTGCCGGGAATCACTATTAAAAATGTTAAAAACACCACATTATACATTATAAATCAGTCCTATTTTCTACAAAACCTTCACTGTACAATTCTATAATTTTACCCTCCTACTTACAAGGTGGGCTTACGGTCCCAAACCCTTAGACTGACCGGCTTATCTTCAGCTACCCTAAGACTATATTGTGTTTGCTTCCCAACCAGCTTCATTCCTGGCAAGGTTACACCAACACATCGTTAATAGTGAAACTAATCTTCGTACCATCGTCTTTCAGATGGTAATCCACAGTTTCCCCTTGAAGAAAACGTATTTGAAAAGTAATAAACCTTACGCTTGTCCTAAACAACTATATGCTGTAGCCCTTCACCCAAAAGTGTTTTGGACAAACAAGAACAAAATCTCATGGGTATTTTATTTTGTTGTCTTTTGTTTCCTAACTATCCTTAATAGGTTACTAGTACTAGGATAAATTATCCTTTGGGATAAGTTAATACTTGAAGGATAACAGAACTTACCCGATCATAGCTTGACTCTCAATTCTATAGCACTAATATTTTAGGTCCAAATGTTTAATATTCACTCCTCTTGTCTAAAACTATTTCTCTTAACTCCAATTTGATGTTAGGTATAACTAACATTAAATATGTAAAGTATATTTTAGCGTAAAAGCATTTACATATCACCAGTCACCACACTTTACAATTGCACGTGATTTACAGTGTTGCCAGATGGGTTAGTCTATAAATCCCCAAAACTCGCGATAAAAAATCCCCATTTCCACAAACACATTTTCTTCTGATCCTTTAGGCTTCACTAATATAGAAATTACTCACTATACTTCATATAAGTGCAAGCAAACTAATTGCAGCAATATAAAGGTTTACCCATCTTTGTTTCTTCTGCATAGAAATTTATACAGAATATCCCTAACAGACAGCCAAAATTCCCAAATCTAGGGATAAACTCCCATAGCTGGCAACACTGTATGCGAATCATGTTTTGTTCAGGGTTGCCAGGTTTTCTAAATGAGAAAAGGTCAATTTCTAATCAACAGAGGCTTTAAAAGGTCAACCCATTAATAGAAAAAGGTCAAAAATATAGTATTTAAGGCTCGGCTTTTTTCATATTACTAAAGGCCAACCTATTTAAATACAAAAGGTCAAATTTGAGTTTTTTTTTGGCTGGAAAAAAGGCCAAACTGGCAACCCTGGTTTTGTTTACAATTCCAAGGCAATGACACATAAGTAAGAAGAGTTAATTTTTGAAGAAAATCTACCCACCTTCTACAATAGATGGCGCCACTGAAGACTGCAACGGTCGTTGACATTGGATATGTTACGGAATATTAATATATTTGCGTAAAAGGAGCTCATGATTCATCGATGTCCAGTTTTCATGCTCAACGTTGTTACCGTTTTTGAATGATTTATTGTTAATTTGTTCTCATCATTTATTTATTTCCTTATTTCCTTTCCTCACTGGGCTATTTTTCCCTATTAGAGCCCTTGGGCTTGTAGCATCTTGCTTTTCCAACTAGGCTTGTAGCTTAGCTAATAATGATAATAATAATAATAATAATAATAATAATAATAATAATAATAATAATAATAATAATAATAATAGTAATAATAGATATAAACTTTGGTGATATGAGTTGAAAACTGAGCAAATGAATAGTTATTTTAATCTCTGCCAATTCTCATAGAGGGATCAGCATCAAAGCTTCTGTTATTCAACATTACAAAAAGATCGTACTGTGTACTGTATTATTCTGTAACTGACAGAGGAGACACAGGTACAATAGGTGGAGATGTAATGGGAGGTGTCCTGAATTTAGAATAGGAATGACAAGTTCAGGATATAAAGGTGAATGAACGTAATTTATCTCGGACTATTAAAGCAGTTCATGTATTCTCAAATAAGTTTCACATGTGTGGTTGTGTAGCCTATACATATGTATCAAAATTGATATACTTGCTTTACTTTACTTACTTGGTGTAACCTATACATATGTATCAAAATTGATATACTTGTTTTACTTACTTGGTTTTGGGGTTTAAATCCAACCCTCCACTGAAGTCGAGTGAACTACTTCTCGGGCGGGTCCATATCAATCATCGAACGAAACATTTTCATTATAACTTATACAATTCTTTGATTGTAGCATCTTCCAAATCATATGATCTTGTGAAAAGTAATGTCTTTAGTTTCTTCTTAAATTCAATTGCTCCCTTTAGGTCCTTCATTTCAGTTAGCAGTTTATTATAATGTCTAGGCGCACAGTAGCTGAAAGCCTTCACCAAATTTACTATTTGTTCTTGGTTCAGATAGTCTGTTTGTCACTCATGTGTCTTATGGTAACATTTGTTTCTAGTTCTAGTTTTTTTTCAGGCATTCTTTTAGATATTTTGGTTCAGTATCTTAAACGTTAGTAAGAGTAGCTTGTATTTGATTTTCGCCTTTACCGGCAGCCACTGTAATTTAATTAGATATAATCGAACAGTGCATAGAAAAAAAAGCGATATAATGTACAGTAGTACACCATCTGTTTTCATTGCCTTATGAAATGTCTCTCCGATTGATCCAATTCAAAGATATTGCATGGTTTTTTTTCGGTCACAAAGACCCATAAAACACTAATATTCTCCACTGAAATGGCCAAGAACGTCTGAGGAACGTCTTATATTATATAAAGTCCAATCTGTAAAACTTATTATTATTATTAGGCCTATTACTTGCTAAGCCACAACCCTAGTTGTAAAAGCAGTATGCTATAAGCCCTAGGGCTCCAACATGGAAAATAGCTCAGTGAAGAAAAGAAATATACTACGAGAGAAGTTAGATAATTGTAACATTAACATAAATCTATTTTATATAAACTATAAAAACTCCTAGACATTTACAGCTACCATGTTCAACTGTGCACACAGGCCGTCACAAGACAACACCTCAATCATTGATGGACACAAAACCGGAGAAAATGACATATGGTGACAAAGTTAAGGAAAAACATCTGTTGATAATTGAATTAACAAATACACCAACTAAAATTACTGAAAAAAAACACGGGGTCGAACAGGGACTTAAAGACATTCCTATACTTAACACGGGGTCAACTTCAAATGGAAATGTTGTTGTAAACTTTGCTAACAAAGCTCAAACATTGTTTGCCGATACTGAAACGAGAAAAATCGAAAAATTAAAACCAAAAATAATGATATTGTAAGGACAAGACGAGCAGAGAGAGAGAGAGAGAGAGAGAGAGAGAGAGAGAGAGAGAGAGAGAGAGAGAGAGAGAGAGAGAGAGAGACTGACAATTTACTGACTTCTTCTTCTTCTTATAGATTGCCTTGCCCTTGATTGTATATCAATTTATTTTACTGAATTGTGTGTGTGTGTGTGTGTGTGTGTGTGTGTCATATTGCCCTACCATTGTGTAAGACACGGGCTCTTGCCTTCGGCAGCCCGTAAGAGAGTATTGTATGGAAGTGTTTTTATTCTTATAAATAGAAAGATTTTACTGAATGTGTGTGTGTAGATTGCCTTACCTTATGTAAGACACGGGCTCATGCCGCTGGGCAGCCCGTAAAAATTTTTTTCTGAACATGCAACGGTCACCATATTACAGAGTGCGGACGGATAAGTAGCCCGGGAGGGAAACATTTCCAACCGCCACAATCATTTGTGTTTTCATTCAAATATAAATATAAAATACCAAGGCGGTAGCCTAATGAAATATACATTATTATACATGAATCTAAAGCTCTCAAAGAGCGCAACATCGTTATACAAAAATCCACTGTGTGGAATAAATAATAAAGTTACAATATACAGAAAATAGACCAGGGGGAGGAAACACGGTGGGTAAGACCATGTCCTTATAATATGCTATGCGTACAATGATGAAGATGAAGTAGTAAATTACTTGATTCAAAGAAATCGTTATCTGGACCAAATCCAAAATATAGATGAGAAGATAAGTGTGGTCCTGAAGAAAAATGCTTCAGATGGGACTAGCCATTATGTGCTGACATGTGATCCTGGAGTTCGGAGGCTATTCATGATAATGGGGACAAAATTTTGTTACGATGGGCTACTTATACGTGATAGGTACCACGTGATCACCTGTTACCACTGTCGGAGGTATAGACATCTTGAAAAAGATTGCAAATCTAAGAATGGTGATAAAGTCTACGGGAAATGTTGAGGAAAACATTCCACCAAGGAGTGTAATTCGTAAAAGTCAAAGCGTATTAACTGCAGATAGTTAAACAAAGTAAATGACAACATAGTAAATTCTAGAGATTGACTTGGAATTGAAAAGACTAGCAGAAAATACTGATCATGGATACTAAGGGCGTCATAAACTGTGGCTATGTCAATTTACAATTTGTGGGTAATAAAACTATTCAAATTGGAGAAATGGTAAACGGGAAATATTTGGACAAACTAGTATTATCTGAAATATGGTTAAATAACTTTGACAAGGCTAAGATCACTGAAATGACACCCGCAACACACGCCTCCTTTCACGTACCGAGAGAGGATAGGTCTAGGGCTGGTGTCGGACTCTTTATTCATATAGGTTACTCAAATCTCAAAATGAGAACAAATACTGTTATCTTCTTAGAAGAATTCTGAGCATTCATTGAGATGATTATCGTGGAGAAAAATAAATTAATTATTTGTGGAGACTTCAGTTTTTGGATGGATGACGCATCAAACGCTTTGACATTTAGTGAGTTACTGTATTAGAATCATCTATTAGTGAATAATGTTGACTGTACAACTGCTTTAGACAGTGACAATTTAACAGTAAATGAGCAATGCGTGATATGAAATGTTGAATACTCTGAACGAACAAGGTAAAACGACAGTGGAGGTCCTGTAGAGAGTGGGGTTCCCCTGCTGTATGGGACCGGAAAAGCAGCCGTCAAAGTAAAGTAAAGTAAGTCAAAGTAGGCCTACAGTGCAACTCATACCAACAATATCAAAATGATAAACAAAGACAAGAAGGGTTTACATTTACCATGCTGGAACAAAATTTTGAGGATCAAACATTTCTCAACCGATATTTTTCTTATTAATATTATTGGACGAGACAACCTTTCAAATTTTAGGAAAACTAAAAACATAATGTTAGAATCCGAGGATCAGATTATCCACATATGACTAGGGAACTTCGCTGAGATAGTCCAAAGGTGAATATGTGGTGTTGGGTCATGTGCAATCGAATCTATGGTCAGGTTAGGCCTAGACATTAACTACTGTAGATGTTTACCTTGACCTTAGAGGGTTATAAACATTGAGTTATATACATTGTTCATCATTTATTCTAAATATGTTTTATGTTCATTTCAGATTGACCGTGGTCATTGTTCAATAATAAAGACATTTGAATAAATGGACCAAGCTCTTATTTATGACCACGGTCAATCTCCAACTTTAATAGTTTTAAAATCCATTCTTGTTAAACTCTGCTTTGGCCCCAAGTTCAACTTAAGACATTCCCCCACTTGTCCTATTTTCTCCAGTTGAAAGTAACATAATGTGAATGTCTTTATCACCATAGTAGTTTACATGTAAACTGCTTTACACATCCATTAAAGCCTTCATTGTTCACAGAATCACAAGTTAAAAGACGAGACTTATTCTTCCTTCCTCTCTCAGAAATAATAAAGACATTTGAATAAATGGACCAAGCTCTTATTTAGACCTTGATACAAAAAAAAGAAGAGGTGAATGGAGTGGTTAGAAATGGAAGGATAGAAACAGTTAAGGAATATAAATACTTAGGAGAATGGTGCTCAGATAAAGGAAACCATAGTCTCAGCCTAAGTAAAAGGGAAGCAAGTATATAATACATGGTACAGGAAGTTTAGGAAGTATTGAGACAGTAACAATATTGAGACATGAGGTGTAGTAAAAGAAAAAGAAATGAAAGATCTAAAGAGTAATCAGTACAAAATTATGAAAGGAATGTTTGAATAGGTTGCTACCACACCATACTGGGGGCTAATGGCTGAAACAGGAATATGGCCGGTTGAAAATAGAATAGAGTATAAAAGGGTGATGCTATATCATAATATCATAACATCAGATGACAAACGGTTAGTTAAGGAGGTAGTGGAAGATCAAATAAGAGAACCATATGGAGAACGTTAGGGAAAAAGTATCATAGAAATATGCAATAAATATGATATTGAAATAGAAGAAGTAAGAAAAAATAAAAAACAAGAACTCAAAAAAGAAATAAAAAGTAAAGTGGCAAATGAAATTAAAAGATAGATAGAAGAAAATAAAGCAGAGATGACCAAACTGAGGTTTGTGAATAGTAATGGTAGAAGAGATTACATAGGAGAACTTGACACTGATGAGGCTGTAATAGTTATGAAAACAAGGTTAGATATGCTAAAATTAAAAGAAAATTATAGAAATAGGAATGATAATGATAGACTTTTTATGTGTTGTGTAGGGAGGCATATTTTTAACTGTAATGAGTTGAGGAAATTTAGAAATATCTTAAAAATAGTTAATTTAGAAAGCCCTACTAAAGAGGTTTTCCGGTATATTGGAAAGGTCCTAGAAGTAAGAGAAGTAAAAGTATGCAAGCTGTGTTGTCTGTATAGGAAGTAAACCACATGATAATTAATTTTCTGCAGACTGCAACACTTTGCACCTACTACGCTTCATCTAGTAGTGTGCCCACAATCCCAGTGTTGTGGAGAGAGCAACGAGGAACCTGGGACCTTGACCTTTCAATTGAATGTGCAGCACCACAATTATTATTATTATTACTTGCTGAGCTACAACCCTAGTTGGAAAAGCAGGATGCTATAAGCCCAGGGGCTCCAACAGGGAAAATAGCACAGTGAGGAAAGGAAACAAGGAAAAATTAAATATTTCAAGAACAGTAACAACACTCAAATAAACATTTTCTACATAAACTATAAAAGCTTTAACTAAACAAGAGGAAGAGAAATTAGATAGAATAGTGTGCCCGAGTGTACCCTCAAGCAAGAGAATTATATTTAACCTACCGTCACTTTTTTTTAGGAAGATGGGGACTAAATATTCGTGGGTTTCTAAACCGAAGGTTTCCAGACCAGGGCTATTTAGGCCTATGGTCTATTGTTTTTACTGTATGATCACATGGAATTCATTCACTATTTACATAAGGTGCATATATATATATATATATATATATATATATATATATATATATATATATATATATATATATATATACATATATATATATATATATATATATATATATATATATATATATATATATATATATATATATGATAAATATATTTAGTTTCATTTCTGTCTTGCTTTCTATTCATTTTTTAGATTAAACAGGTTATACTGACATGTTCTTACATCTAATTTATATTCTTATTATGTGTTTACGTCTTTCTAAAGTAATTGAGATTAGTAAACAGATGTTCAGGATACTTTTCACATTGTTAAAGTTTTAATGTGACTTTTAATCCTCCCGCGCATTTTCAATCAGTGGGTGACGTGAATGGAAAGTGAGCTGTCATAAAACGACCAAGTTTCCCATATTTATTTGTGGATTATTTTCCATTTTGTATAACCAATATAATTATTTTATTATTCTTGAAGTAAAATAAAAACAATCGAACGAGGAATGATGTTCCATAGAGGAGTTTCAAATCTAGAGTTCGTAGGTTCGTTCGTTTTAGATTGCCTTACCTTGTGTTGGCAACCCGTAAGAGGGAGATTATTTGACAGGGAAATATTAAAATTAATATTAATGATGAATTTGGAGATGAGGAATTATTATTATTGATAATGTGCGTAAAATAGCGTAAAAGATGAGAGGATACGGCAAAGAATCCTCCTCCTCCTTCTCCACCCCCACCTCCGCAGCCCGTAAGAGGGAGATTATATGACAGGGAAATATTGAAATTAATATTAATAATGAATTTTGGGAAGATGAATTATCAATATTGATAATGTATTGCGGATAAAATAGCGTAAAAGAGAGGATACGGCAAAGAATCCTCCACCACCTCCGCAGCCCGTAAGAGGGAGATTATATGACAGGGAAATATTGAAATTGATATTAATAACGAATTTGGGGATGAGAAATTATCGACATTGATAATATAATGCGGATAAAATAGCGTAAAAGATGAGGATACGGCAAAGATTATTATTCCTCCTCCTCCTCCACCTCCCCCACCTCCTCCACCTCCCGCCGACAACTTGGCTCTGCTGATGTGACCAATTGACAAGAAAATATTAAAATCAATTTTAATAACGAATTTGGGGATGATGAATTGAATATTGATAATATAATGCGGATAAAATAGCGTAAAATATGAGGATACGGCAAAGATGATTATTCCTCCTCCTCCACCCCCACCTCCTCCACCTCCCGCCAACAGCTTGGCTATGCTGATGTGACCAATTGACAGGAAAATATTAAAACCAATACCAATAACGAATTTGGGGATGAGGAATTGAATATTGATAATTTAATGTGGATAAAATGGCGTAAAAGATGAGGATACGGCAAAGATTATTATTCCTCCTCCTCCTCCTCCTCCCGCCAACAGCTTGGCTCTGCTAATGTGTCCAATTGACAGGAAAATATTAAAATCAATATTAATAACGAATTTTGGGATGATGAATTGAATATTGATAATATAATGCGGATAAAATAGCGTAAAAGATGAGGATACGGCAAAGATTATTATTCCTCCTCCTCCTCCACCTCCCGCCAACAGCTTGGCTCTGCTAATGTGACCAACCAAACTAACCGCTCTTCAGTTTGTGTCGTAACTTGGTGAAGGAAACATCTCCTTCGTTTCTATCAGCCATTTCTCACTTTCGTGTCATTTAATCTTGCTTTTGATTTCACTGTACATAAACTATATAGAAATATTCAATCAATTGGGCAAATTTGAGAACCTAACTAGTGTTATTCTTATATAACTGGTGGACACATTCTCTCTTATACGTCGAAGTGTTCTGCAAGGTATACAAGTAAGTCCATCGTTTGTTTGGTGAAGCATTTAACTTGTTTTTTTCATTGTTTTATCGTTACTGTAGTGTAATATACACTTGATATTACTAAACCCAAGCTACAACCCTATTTTAAAAAAGCAGGATGCTATAAGCCCAAGGGCTCCAACAGGGAAAAATAGCCCAGTGACGAAAGGAGACAACAAGAGAAGTAATGTTGTGTTAAAATATTTGAACAACTGCGGTTTTGAGCAATGGTAAACAGAGAAGTTATTGCATGTAAGAATTATTAATATTTAAATGTTACTGTTCTTTATATGTTTTATTTTTCCTTGTTTCCTTTCCTCACTGGGCTATTTTTTCTTGTTGGGGCCCCTGGGCTTACAGCATCTGGCTTTTCCAACTAGGGTTGTAGCTTAGCAAGTAATAATGATGATAATATTAACAACAATAATGTATCATTGCGAGGTCTGGGATAAGCTACGTGTGATTTATAATAATTGATTTTATAGATTATATATAAATATAAGAGAGAGATGAGAAGAGAGAGAGAGAGAGAGAGAGAGAGAGAGAGAGAGAGGAGAGAGAGAGAGAGAGAGAGAGAGAGAGAGGGGCGGAAGTTGAATAACGGTATACATCATTAATATCGTTTGCAAGTGTTGTCACACCTCTGAGTGGGCCAAGCAACTTGACCCATATTTACCGAAAATCTTTTTTGTAATACGCTTCTCTCTCTCTCTCTCTCTCTCTCTCTCTCTCTCTCTCTCTCTCTCTCTCTCTCTCTCTCTCTCTCTCTCTCACACACACACACACACACACACATCAAATATGCCATAAATACGTCTGCTATTATTTAACTAGGGACAGAAATACTTATCTTAGAAGGAATTAAGTAATTTTTCTATAGGCCTATGTCTGTGATACCTCAGCAGAGAGAATTCAAGAAAAAAAGGCATATATATTTGTGCCTTATTTTAATAAATAAACCCCCCCCTGCTGATAAAATAGCCATGTATATATACTGTATATATAAAGCATATATGTATAGGCCTACAATAAAGGCATATTTGTGCCTTATTTTAATAAATAAAAACCACGCCTCCTGATAAAATAGCCATGTATATACTGTATATATTTGTATGTATAGGCCTATATATATATAATATATATATATATATATATATATATATATATATATATATATATATAATAGTATATGTGTGTATGTATGTGTCTATATCTATTATAAGTGGATACACATCTATACAACAAATGCTTATCTTAGAAGGAATTAAATAATTCTTTTATATATGTGATTCCTCAGTAGAGTGATCTCAATATTATTAGGTATTTAGGGCTTGTTTTGATAAATGCAAACGACCAGTGCTGATAAAATTACCATATATATACTGTATAAATAAGTATTATATATATATATATATATATATATATATATATAGTATATGTGTGTATATATGTCTATATCTATAATAAGTAGATATACCTATATACAACAACAATTGCTTATCTTGAGAAAGAATTAAGTAATTTTATTTATATTTTATTTTTGTGATTCCTCAGCAGAGTGATTTCAATAAGAGGTATTTGTGGCTCATTTTGATAAATACAAACCACGAGTGCAGATAAAATTACCATATATATACTGTATATACTGTATAAAGTATATATCTATGTATAGGCTTCTATATGTAATATATATATATATATATATATATATATTATATATATATATATATATATATCTATAATTATAAGTGCATATACATATATACAACAACAACAACAAATGCAGCCATATGTAGAATAAAGGCCTCAGATATCTTTGGTCACGTTTGGGGTTTTGGTTATTTTCATCACAACGCTGGCCAACTTTGGACTAGTGATGGTGGGAGACTGGTCTGATCGTTCACAGTAAACCAACCTAGTATGAGTTTCCCTGACTAGTACACCTTTGTCGATCATGGCAATACACACTTTCACCATTTTAAGGTATCTGCATTCTTTGGAGTTCCCTTTAGCGAAGGACTACTTAAATACTTTATGGTAAGGAAATGGTGTTTCATCCCTTGCCCTCTGTTTAATTCCTTGATACACTTATTTTTTTTTCTTTATTTTTTTTCATTGTCTTGTTTGATTTTTTCCTTATTCATCACTTGCCAAAATTTCTTAATTATTGACTTTGAGTTATGCTAGTTTTTGAACGGCTGCTAATTAAACGTAAATTCAAATATTAAGAAAACGGCTGACGTATTTCGTTAGATTTGAATATTTATTTAATATTGATTTCATCTCTATGCATTGGAAAGTAAGACTGGCATTTCTCTCTCTCTCTTTCTCTCTCTCCTCTCTCTCTCTCCTCCTCTCTCCTCTCTCTCTCTCCTCTCTCCTCTCTCTCGATATTTTCACAATGAGAAGACAGGAAATACATGAGGAGAGAGAGAGAGAGAGAGAGAGAGAGAGAGAGAGAGAGAGAGAGAGAGAGAGAGAGAGAGAGCAATATTCCTAGTTGGTGCAAGCCACATATTTTTGTGTGTGTTTGTTTTTGCTATTTGCATTGCATATTACTCTGATATATTACTGGCTATTTCAATGCCGGTGTTATCATCCTTATGCTACCACTACTCCTGCATAGGAAGGAGGCTTCTGCTGTTTATATGCAAGACAACGGTACTACGTATATTAGGACAGACGGCTACACAACTTGCTACTCCGCTGTGGAGCTCATGCTGTGATTAAACTATTGCAAGTGCCACTGATATACACTTTTTATCTATTATGATATTTACCTACTGTTTAAATAATATTATATATTTTATATTTATAATTCAATATTTTCTCTCTTATTTCATAGTTTATATTTATAGTTCAATATTTTCTCTCTTATTTCATAGTTTATATTTATAGTTCAATATTTTCTCTCTTATTTCATAGTTTTTTTTTCTATCTATGACTATATTTACCTACTTGTTTATATAATGTTATGTATTTTATATTTATAGTTCAATGTTTTCTCTCTTAATTTCTTAGTTTTATTTTCTTATGTATATTGATTTTGTTTCTTTGTTTTCTTATTTTAAATCTGGGTTTTAAGTATGTTTTTTTGGTAAATATCCTTGCAATTTATTTTTTAGGATTTAAACAATAGTTTATCCAAAATTAAAAAAAAAAAAATTTTGTAATTATCTGTTACTAAATTAATTACTTGGTTGTGTTATATATTTTATATTCATATTACAATATTTTCACTCTTATTTTTTAGTTTTATTTTCTTATTTTTATTATTTTACTTTATTTTGTTTCTTTATTTATTAGTTATTTTAAATCTGGCTTTAAGTGTTTTTGGTAAATATTTAATTTTTAGGTTTTAAACATTAGTTTATCCAAAATGTTTTAATTATTTTTTTTTATATTATCTGTGTTTTCTGTTAGTATATTTACCATCTTGTTTATATGTTATATATTTTATATTTATATTACAATATTTTCTCTCTTATTTCTTAATTTATTTCTTATATTAGTTTTACTTGATTTTGTTTCTTGGTTTTCTTACTTATTTTAAATCTTGCTTTTATTATTTATCTTTTTATTTAAAAAAATTAGATTAATTTTTTTACAATCATAATATTTCCAGTATGATTACAGTCAATAACATTTTATATAATTAACAATTTACAAAATCACACATTTTGATTTTGATTTTTAGTTACTCAAAAAACAATTATTTATAGACTTTTTTTGTGAACATTCAATTCATTCATTCTTCATAGAAATTTTTTTTAATGAAATTTACACTTAAGAAAAGGCATCTATCTAATTTCCTCTTCCTCTTGTTTTGTTAAAGTTTTTATAGTTTATATAGGAAATATTTATTTTAATGTTGTTACTGTTCTTAAAATATTTTTTCTTCCTTGCTTCCTTTCCCCACTGGGCTATTTTCCCTGTGGGGGCCCCTGGTCTTATAGCATCCTGATTTTCCAACTAGGGTTGTAGCTTAGCAGTTGATGATAATAGATAATAGTAATAATGATAATAGTAATAATAATAATAGCATATTAGTAACTTACAATGAATACAGTAGCGCATATATTATCCATTTTCGGTCCTATATATATATATATATATATATATATATATATATATATATATATATATATATATATATATATAACTAAACAGTAACGTATTAAAAAAAAATCCCTGTTTATAGGTTTTAAGTGTTTTTGGTAAATATTTCGCAAATTATCTTTAGGATTTAAACAGTTTATCCAAAATGTCTTAATTATTATTTTTTTAATGCAAGAAAACTCCCAAGCTATACATTAAATATTTAAATCCACAAGGTAGCGGAACTAACGAACTTCAGTACGATATATCTTTAGACCTTACTTTCTTATTATTATTATTACTAGCCAGCTACAACCCTAGTTGGAAAAGCAAGATGCTATAAGCCCAAGGGCTTCAATGGGGAAAAATAGCCCAGTGAGGAAAGGAAATAAGGAGATAAATAAATTATGAGAATAGATTAACAATATATCATTCTAAAAACAGTAACACCGTCAAAACAGAGATGTCCTATATAAACTTTAACAACATCAAAAACAGATTGTCATATATAAACAATAAAAAGACTCATGTCAGCCTGGTCAACATAAAGTTTTTTTATAAACTATTATATTCATCTGTATGCCCTAAGCGTAAACTTGTTTATAATTAGCATGGTAATTTAGTGCTAGGTAACTTAATTAATCAATATATTCTAAGCAAACATATATACTCTCAAGCAAATCTACGACCTAGGCATAGTAGCCTATATACCTAACTCATACTTGGAGTGCGCTTTCGGCTATCGGCGATTTTATTTTATTTTTCTTTTACTAAGTGGACTATCATCTTCTAAGTAACAACAATGCTTTTAGAATATTGAATTATCCTTTTTATAAAGTAATCCTTTCTAACGGAACTTTTTTTTTTTCAAATTGTAAATTTTCATGCAAGAATTTCTGCTCTAAATTCTCCAAAGACTTTTTAATTGTTCAGTAGCTACTTTCCTCTTGGTAAGGATAAAACAGACTCTCAGCTATGGCAAGCTCTTCTAGAAGAAGGATACTTTATAATCAAGCCATTGTTTTCTAGTCTTTGGTAGTCCCATGGCCTCTGTACCATGGCTTCCACTATCTTGAGTTCGCTTGCTTGCTGTTACACTCAGGCACGCTATTGTTTCCTTATTTCCATTCCTCCCAGGACTATTTTTTCCCCTGTTGAAGCCCTTTGGGGCCATAACATCCTACTTTTCCAACTAGGTGTTGTAGTTAGCTAGTCATGATGACATGTTGAAACGGTTT
>NC_090769.1:25930633-25945633 GCF_036898095.1 Palaemon carinicauda
AGAAACACCACGAAGGAAAAAACATTTAGGCTTTAAAAAGTGCAGAAATGTTTTCCATAGGCCTCATCATCATCATCATCATCACGGCGGAGATATCACAAACATATGCAGTGGTGATGAGCCTTTACATTTTAGCAGTATGTATTATATTTAAACATACGATTTTTTTCTTGGCAACTTAATCTAAATTTAAAAGCGTTACGAAATAGGACCACCATTGTCATAAACATCTGGATATTGTGTTTTGGGCCTAACTTTAATTTTCCTCCTCGGGATTTAACGTATAATGAGCTGACTATGATATTATCTGGACATTCATATTAGGTATATGAAATGGAATACTCTACGCACTCGACGTAATAAGGGTATGTCTTAATACGGCGTGCGATTTAATGAAATTGTATTTATTTGTGTTTTGTTGTTTGTGTGATAATTAGTGATTTATTTATGTGTTATTGTTTGTTTAATAGCTTGTAATTTATGTGACTATGTGGTTTACTTATGTGTTATTGTGATGGCTGGTGATTTATGCGTTATTGTTTTGTGTGATAGCTCGTGATTTATGCGTAATTATAGTGATTTTATTTATGTTATTGTGTGTTATAGCTTGTGATTTGTGTCATTTTCTTATGTGTAATTGTTAATTCAATTGTTCGTGATTTATGTGATTTATTTATTTGGTATTGTTTGTGTGATAGCTCGTGATTTATGCGATTATGTGATGGACATATCTGTCACTGTTTGTTTAATGGCTCTAGATTTATGTGATTTAAGTTTGGCTTATTGTGTGCAATAGCCTGTGATTTGTGTGATTTTCTTATGTATTGTTTTTAATATAGTGTGATTTACATATGTTATTGTGTGCAAAAGTTCGTGATTTGTTTGACGGATTTTCTTATGTGTTATTGTATGTGATGGCTCGTGATTTATGAGATTTTTTTTTTTTTTTTTTTTTTTTTTTTTTTATTTTTTTTTTTTTTTTTTTTTTTACAATAGCTCGTGATTCATGTGGGTTTTTTTTGTGTGTGTAATAGCCCAGTGAGTAAAGGAAATAAGCAAATATACTATACGAGACGTAATGAACAAGTAAAATAAAACATTACTACTACTACTACTACTACTACCACCCTAGTTGCAAAAACAGGTTGATATAAGTCCAAGGGCTCCAACAAAGAAAATAGCCCAATGAGGAAAGGAGATAAGTAAAAAACTATATGAGAAGTAATTAACAATTAAAATATTTTGAGGAATTTTACATTCAACCAGTTATCACGTATGTTCTTTTTCAATAGATATATTTTCTTCACAAAGATTATTGACAATGTCTATGAAGTCCTTAACATTCGAAAAATAGATAAGACTTATGAAGTTAAGTTGTCGAAAGCCTTTTTTATAAAAAAAAACAAAAAGAAAAAAAAAGAGAGAGAAGAAAAGTCTTCGTTAAGTATCCTTCACTTTTGAAGCCTTAATGTTTACGAGAAAAGGATAACAGTTTAGGACAGTTTATTAGGATTGGAGGATTGGTGGGGTTAAGGTTTAGTGACGAAGGATATAGGAGTCGAAGGAGAAGGGAGTGGAAGTGGTTTTTAGTGTTTTTTTTATGAAAAAAAAGGAAAAAAAGTCTTCATTAAGTATCCTTCACTTTTGAAGCCATAATGGTTACGAGAAAAGGATACCAGTTTAGGGCAGTATGTTAGGATTGGAGGATTGGTGGGGTTAATGTTTAGTGACAAAGGATATAGGAGTCGAAGTAGAAGGGGAGGAGGTGGTTTTTAGTGGTAGTTTATAAAAAAAAAAAAAAAATTCTTCATTAAGTATCCTTCACTTTTGAAGCCTTAATGTTTACGAGAAAAGGATACCAGTTTAGGACAGTATATTAGCCTTGGAGGATTGGGGGTTTAAGGTTTAGCGACGAAGGATATAGGAGTCAAAGGAGAAGGGTAGGAGGTGGTTTTTAGTGTTAGTTTATAAAAAAAAATGTCTTCATTAAGTATCCTTCACTTTTGAAGCCTTAATGTTTACGAGAAAAGGATACCAGTGTAGGACAGTATATTAGGATTGGAGGATTGGTGGTGTTGAGGTTTAGTGACGAAGGATATAGGAGTCGAAGGAGAAGGGAGAAGAAGTGGTTTTTAGTGGGTTTTTTTATAAAAAAAAAAGGAAAAAAGTCTTCATTAAGTATCCTTCACTTTTGAAGCCTTAATGGTTACGAGAAAAGGATACCAGTTTAGGACAGTATATTAGGATTGGAGGGATGGTGGGGTTAAGGGTTAGTGACGAAGGATATAGGAGTCGAAGGAGAAGGGGAAGAGGTGGTTTTTAGTGGTAGTTTATAAAAAAAAAAAAGTCTTCATTAAGTATCCTTTACTTTTGAAGCCTTAGTGGTTACGAGAAAAGGATACCAGTTTAAGATAGTGTATTAAGATTGAGGGTGGGTTAAGGTTTAGTGACGAAGGATATAGGAGTCGAAGGAGGAGGTGGTTTTTAGTGTTCTTTTTTTATATAAAAAAAGAGTCTTCATTAAGTATCCTTCACTTTTGAAGCCTTAATGGTTAGGAGAAAAGGATACCAGCTTAGGACAGTATATTAGCCTGGTAGGATTGGGGGTTTAAGGTTTAGCGACGAAGGATATATGAGTCGAAGGAGAAGCAATAAGGGGAGGGGGGAAGAGGGTAGGGTTGGTTTTTTAGTGGCATGTGAGGAAAAGGGGGTGGGGGTTGATGTAGCACGTAGGTCTAAAGCTCCTGTAATCTTGGATATCCGCGTGATCGTTGTATACGACCCAAAGCAACTCGGTCTGACAGAAGAGACTTTCGAATAAGAGTGATTTTTACCCTCGCTTTTTTTTACTTTTTCTCTTTGAAGGGCTTTCCCGAAAGGCTGCTAGACTGGGAGGGAAAGAGGGAGAAGCAGGGAGAAAGGGAAGCAATGGCAGGGAGAGAGGGAGGCAAGGAAGTATCATAACAGAGGGGGGAAGAGTTCGTGAGAAGGCAAGACAGTCGCCCCTTTATATCGGCAGTTAACTTATTGTGTTCCTTATCCCTGCCATTTATTCTTCCCTGTTCTAATTCTCTTTTTTCTTCTTTTCCAAGAACTTTTCCAATTCCCCAGCTTCCCCCCCCCCCACCGTGTGTAGCGGGGATGAAATTGTCATTTTTGCTCATTTCCCAGTATTCCCCCCCCCCCCAACACCGGTTCATAGCTCGCTGTATGTTCCAGTGCACTCTCCTAAGTACTGCCTTCCTTCCCCTATCCCTGGGGGGGGGGGGGGGGGGCCGTGGTTAGGAGGCCAGAGGAAGGAATAAGAGGTATACAGTATATCTATATTACTCTCTTGATGATGATAATTCTTATATTCAATGAAAACAATCGGTTAGAATACAAGGAAAATGTTCCTAAGCGTTAATTCAATTGTGATTTTATACCCAGACCTTAGAACTATGTGGTCAGCCTGCTAATTGATGTTTATAATATATCACTGATATTATTGCATATCTCATCTTTTTTTTTACCGATGTCAAAAGTGTAAGATCACTGTACCCTTATTCTGTATATGGCTTTTGCTGAAATTAAGATTATTATTATTATTGTTATTATTATAAGACCAGTATTAAAGCACTACTCGAAATTCCGCAGTTGCTTTGTATCCAAAGTAAAGCAACGAAAAAAAAAAAAAAGGCGGTGCCAGTGATATGGCACACTTTGGCCTTCGTCCCTCCCGGCTTAGGCCTACGTCGTGCGTGTCTGGGCAGTCGGGAGACCTTGTTAGTAGGCTGTCTGAGTAGCAATAGGCCTAGGCCGCTTGTGGCTTCAGTCAGTCTCTTTGCCAATACTCTTGAAGAAATGAACTCTGTGGTGCACCGCAATATATATTTCTCTCTCTCTCTCACTCTCTCTCTCTCTCTCTCTCTCTCTCTCTCTCTCTCTCTCTCTCTCTCTCTCTCTCTCTCAAAATGTTTGTGTGACTTTTGTGTAGCCTATTCAAAGGCAATATCTATTCAAGTGTCAATATATTATCTAGTATAATACATTTGGTATTTACTTCATCTTTAATATCTGTAATATTGAACATATTTTTAATTGGATAGTAAGATATGTTTATGCATGTGTTTATATATATGTATATATATATATATATATATATATATATATATATATATATATATATATATATATATATATATATATATGTATATATATATATATATATATATATATATATATATATATATATATATATATATATATATATCTTCCATTTATGGGCGCATTCCGGAAATCATGGCTGGAATTCTAGGCCGCCATTTTTTATCCGCAGACTTCTTACGCCTCTCTCTTCAGATCACTAATCCGTGTTAACCTTTCTGCTTGAGAGATCCTTAATCCTCATCTCTTCTCTTAAGGTCACCATCTAGCGTCTGGCCTAGGCCTATGCATAGACCACCACTAGGCCTATGCATTCTCCTTTCATCCCCGAAAGTGTAAAAACCAACCAAAGGCAAAAATGTGTCTATATCCTTTTTTACCAAATATTTTCCGTATTCATTCTTCAAGTTGTTATCAGCGAAAGGATCCGAGGACCTGAAAGGGATCCTGGTATCCTAAGCGGCGTTTGGATTGGGTCTAAAGACCCTTTAGTAAATGCGATGTTTGTCAATATTATATCCCTGATTTTTTTTTTAGGCCTAGGGCAGACAGTGAAGGGGATGAGAGTGTATATGAGGGACAGGGTCTTAAGGAATGGCCATGGACGAGGAAAAGAGATGAGAGAGAGAGAGAGAGAGAGAGAGAGAGAGAGAGAGAGAGAGAGAGAGAGAGAGAGAGAGAGAGAGGGTTCCCGACGTTCTCAGTTACTGAGGTAGATATCAAGACCTGTCCACTATCATTCTTGGATCCGGCCTTATGTCTCGGACAACTGGTTAGGTAGATGTTTTTTTTTTTTTTTTTTTTTTTGGGGGGGGGGGGCAGGCGGGCGACTGTTTGGGTCTTGAGAAAGTAAAATAAGATTTCTGTTTTTAATTCTTTACTTCGTTATCCTGATTTCACCTGATTTCATTTCGGAAGTATAAGATACTTAGTGGTACCTCATTCGTTTGCATGAACCATGCCATGTATATGTATGTGTATATATATATATATATATATATATATATATATATATATATATATATATATATATGTGTGTGTGTGTGTGTGTGTGTGTGTGTGTGTGTGTGTGTAGTAGTAGTAGTATACTCTTGTTCAATGAAACAGAAGTGCCCAGCTGGCTGCTTACCTTTTTACTTATTATTATTATTATTATTATTATTATTATTATTATTATTATTATTATTATTATTACTTGCTAAGCTACAACCCTGGTTGGAAAAACAGGGTGTTATAATCCCTAGGGCTCCAATAGGGAAAATAGCCCAGTGAGGAAAGGAAACAAGGAAAAATAATGAATTTAAAGAACATTAACAACATTCAAATAAATATTTCCTTCATGAACTATAAAAGGTTTAACAAAACAAGAGGACGAGAAATAAGATAGCATAATGTGACCAAGTGTACTCTCAAGCAAGAGAACTCTAACTCAAGACAGTGGAAGACCACGGTACAGAGGCTTTGGCACTACTCAAGACTAGAGAACAATGGTTTGAATTTGGAGTGTCCTTCTCCGAGGAGAGCTGCTTACTATTGTCAATAGTTTACGTCATTATTCTTGAGCATTTCTTCTTTCATCACGTTGGCACCAACAATAAGTGTCTCTATCCGAAATGCATTCTATGGCTAGATTCCTTACGCTTTTGTTCTGCCGCTTGAAGACTCCTTTGGACTATATAGGCTACTTGGGTGCCCTTTTATCTAAAAAATTTACTGCTATACCCCTTTCACCTTTTCCTGGTCTTTTCTTGCACCCTAAAATGGGGATGGGGGAGGGACCTACTTGAAAGCCTGTGTATTTCGCTTAAAGAACACCTTCATAGTCAGGTTCAGCAGCCCTTGCTTTCCACGTAAACTCTTTGTCTGAACCCTTTGTTCTGAGATGTAAGACACTAGCTGCCTTTTCTCTTAAACTTGTGCTTCTACATACTCATCTCTCCTATGGTTTACACCTCTGTGATATTGCGTTGCTGCCTATAAGGTCTCAGTAACATTTGCCCTTTAGAAAACTCAAATGTTTTTTTTTCATTCTGAGAAGTCTACCATCTGCAGATAGGTTGGTATCGTCAATGTGCAGCGTGTTAATTCAGACTTATAACCCTTTTTTACCGTTTTGAGTCCTTAGGTTTGTAGCACTAAGTCACCTCCTTGCAGTAAAGAAGCACGAACAGGGAAGCATGCTATGAAAGTATGCATAATGATATTTGGTTTAGTCTTCTTGCTGTTACAGGTAAATTTTACCCTCTTGGATAATTGGTGTGGCCAGCGAAGCTTTGGTTTTCAAAAGAATTAATGATTTCAAATTAGGTTACTTCTCTCCTCGCGAATGTTTGCTTGTATTTACCTGTCATTATTAGTATTATAGCTACAACCTTAATTGTAAAAGCGGGATACCATAAGCCCAAAGGCTATTTTGCTCTCTTGGATAAGTGGTCTAGCCAGCGAAGCTGTGGTTTAAAAAAAAAAAATAATAATGTTTTCGAATAAGGTAACATCTCTTCTCGCGAATGTTTGCTTCTATTTTCCTATCATTATTATTATAACTAAAACCTTAGTTAGAAAAGCTATATATTATAAGCCCAAAGGCTAAAACGGGGAATTTAGCCCAGTGAGAAAAAGAAATAAGGGAAATAGATAGAATAGTGTGCCCGAGTGTACTCTCAAGCAAGAGAACTCTAACCCAAGATCATGGAAGACTATGGTATAGGGGCTATGGCACCACCCTAGACTACAGAACAGTGGTTTGATTTTGTGATGCTATTCTCATATCTTCCAAGATGAACTATTTGTAATATTTTAATTTGAATTCAGCGTTAATTCTTAATAATAATCGTTAATCTGTAGTTGAAAATTTTTATGTATATCTTACGATAAGAATTTTTATGTTCTTATATATTTTTTCTTATATATGAATTTTGCTTAACTTTTACTCGATCATTTAAAAAGGAATTTCACGTTATTCAATGATGTATGTTATTAAAAAATTACTACCAGGATATTCAGCTAATACACTCTTCGAAATGTATACACAAATCGAATATCAAATTTATTACATTTTTTTTTAAATTATATTAAAATTACATTACTCGATTTTAATAAACCTCAAACGATGTTTCTCATAATCCAGTATTTTCCGATTTATCTTGTATTTTTTTTTTACATTTTTGTATTTTGCATTACTTTCATAATACAGATTCTTCTCATTTATTGTGCTATTGTTTTACATTTCTGTATTTTGCTTTAATTTCATAATACAGTTTTTCTCACTTATTCTGATTTTTTATGCATTTCTTTATTTTGCTTTAATTTCATAATACAGTTTTTCTCACTTATTCTGATTTTTTATGCATTTCTTTATTTTGCTTTAATTTCATAATACATTTTTCTTTTTAACATTTTTTTCTTTACTTTCATAATACAGTTAACATTTTTTTTTGGCTTTACTTTCATGATACAGTTTTTTTCTCATTTATCATTCTGTTATGTTTTTACATTCTGTATTTTCTTTTAATTTTATAATACAGTTTTCTCATTTAACATTTTATTTTGTATTCAGCTTTAATTTCATAATGCAGTTTTTCTCATTTAACATTTTTTTTTTTAAATTTTTTGTGGTTTCCTTTAAATTCATAATAAGTGTTTCTCATCTATCATATAGATTTTTTTTACATTCTGTATTTTCTATTAATTTCATAATACAGTATTTTCTCATATATCATGTTTTGTAACTGGTTTTATTTTGCTGTACTTTATGGAAGTTACGGCCTCCATATTGATATATTTTTTTTACATTCTGTATTTTCTTTTAATTTCATAATACAGTTTTTTTCTCATATATCATGTTCTGTAACTCGTTTTATTTTGCTGTACTTTATGGAAGTTACGGCCTCCATATTGATATTTTTTTTACATTCTGTATTTTCTTTTAATTTCATAATACAGTTTTTTTTTCACATATATCATGTTTTGTAACTTGTTTTGTTTTGCTGTACTTTATGGAAGTTACGGCCTCCATATTGATATTTTTTTTTTTACATTTTTTTTTTTAATTTCATAATACAGTTTTTTTCTCATATATCATGTTCTGTAACTCGTTTTATTTAGCTGTACTTTATGGAAATTACGGCCTCAATGGTGTTCAAGTCTCTTGCTTACTCAGGACAGTTTTTGTACTTGATCTCAAACCTTCGGCAGTTTTTCTGAGGTTTAATCTCGAGTTTTTAAGTACTTTCCTATTGTTATCTGGTGTCCATTAGCTGCACAATTTCCCCCCGGATAAAATCGGATTTTTTTCTGCCTTGAGGCAAAAGAAATGTAATTTGACTGTGCAACATCGAACTGAAAGAATCTCTCTCTCTCTCTCTCTCTCTCTAAGAAACGCAATTGTGCCAAACGTAATGCTACCTCCCTCTCTCTCTCTCTCTCTCTCTCTCTCTCTCTCTCTCTCTCTCTCTCTCTCTCTCTCTCTCTCTCTCTCTTAGAAACGCAATTGTGCCAAACGTAATGTCTCTCTCTCTCTCTCTCTCTCTCTCTCTCTCTCTCTCTCACACATAGAGTGACTCACCACCCTCATTCACATCGTTCCATTTCTTTTCCTCAAGCCTTTTATTTCCCCCCCCCCTTCACATTTTCTGTGCGGTGGCAGAAACACCACATCCACTGTGGTGGCGTGAGCTCGCGTTTGTTTACAGTCGTGAATTCATCACCGCTGTTCAATTCAATGGGGCAAGAAAAAAGTCCGATGTTTAAAGATTCCCCCTTTTTTTTTCTTCTTTTTGTAATGCCTTGCGGAAATCGTTGCAGACTTTGCAGCCAGACTTCACCGTGTGTGTGTGTTTGTTTTTGTGCAAGCGTCTGCGTGCATATAAGCGCTTGACTTGTAAACACGGCCCCTTGCAGGAGATGGTAAGCGCTGGGGAGAGCGGCCGCCTTCGTGGAAAACTGCTTTATACTTCCAGCGTCTAGATGCTGAGGGCAAGGGGAAGATTGAGAGGAAATGCAAAGGAAAAAAGAGAGGGAATGAGAGGGAGAAAAGAGAGGGAATTAGATGTAAAAGGAGAGGGAATGAGAGGGAGAAAAGAGAGGGAGTTAGAGGTAATAAGTAGAGAAAAGGATGGGGAAAGGAACAGAATAAGGGGAAATAGGAAGGGAATGAGAGAGAGGAGAGTAGGAAAAGGAGATGGAATGAGAGGCAGAAAAGATAGGGAGTTAGAGTACAAAGGAGAGGAAAGGAGAGGGAAAAGGAAGAGAATGAGAGGGGAAATAGGAAGGGAATGAGAGAGAGGAGAGAGGGATAAGGAGATGGATTGAGAGGGAAAAATAGAGGGATGAGAAGGAAGAAAGAAGGGAAATAAGAGCTAAAATAGAGGGAAAAGGGAAGGGAATGAGATGGAAAAAAATAAAGAGAATAAGAGGGAAAAGTGGAATGAGAAAAAATAAAGGCAATGAAAGGAGAAAGAAACGAGAGGAAATGAGAGATAAAAAGGTTGAGAACGTACGAGAAGGTAAGATACACCGGAGAAAAAAGGGTCGAAGGCAAACAAGAAGAAGAAGAAGGAGGAGGAGGAGGAGGAGGAGGAGGAGGAGGAGGAGGAGGAGGAGGTCGCTTGAGAAGACCTAGTTTAGGCCAGAGAGACCATCATCATCATCTTGCGCATCGCCTAAGGCCTTGCAGTAGATGGATGCTTCATAATGCAAGGGTTCCTCGTTTACCCAATACATTGGGACCTCCTCTAAGGAGTTGCTTGTTTGCCTCCTGGGGAGTGGTTGAAGACCTCGGTAAACATATTTCAAACCTCTTTTCGCCTCCTACACCTGCCACTCAATCCTTCCTTTACCACTGAATTATTGCTTGTGTGTAATCTTTCTCCCCGAGATGTGTTAGGTGAGAACACATACACCACAGGGTGTTGATTCAAGAATATTTTATTCCCGTTATTTAACTTCCCCCCCCCCCCGCTTACTTCCTCTCCGGTCTTCCATATGAGCGTCCCACTCACCTAGAGACGTTATGGGGATCGAACATGAACCCTTGCGTAAACAATAATTTGCGTTAGAGTATCCACATACCGTAGTGTTGTTTTAACATCGCGTGATTTATTGACATTAGTTTAGTTTGCCCGATTTTTTTCACCCTCCTCACTGTAAACAAACCCCGTGGAACCTATCTTCCTACGGCCACGAGCTAGGCCTAAACTATCCGGTCGGTTCCCAGGACCGGTGGCAGAAAATCCACGGGATCTCCGCATCGTATTTCGTTTACTTCCCCTTTGCGAAGGGCGAAGGGTTAGGTCCTGAGTGATCGCCTCCTCTAGATTATTCCTGTGCTGGTTGGTATATTTTGTTTATTTGTATTTTATGTTTCTTTTTTGCTTTAGAATACTTGCTTTTTTATCAAATTTATTGGATTTTTAATTTTTATACACCTTATGAAATTATTTTCTGTTCAAGTCTTAAGGGTATGGATACAAACACATTTACACAAACACACACATATTTATATATATATATATATATATATATATCTCCTAATCCATTACTAGTCCACTGCAGAAAAACGGCCTCAGACACATTCTTCCACTCGCGCCTGTTTATGGTATTTATATTCCAGTTTAAACCAGCAAATTTTCTTACTTGTCAATAAATATATATATATATATATATATATATACATACATACATATATATATATATATATATATGTGTGTTTGTGTGTGTGTGTATGTATGTATGTATGTATGTATGTACGTGTAAGTGTGTGTCTTTCTAACTCAAAATGACAGAGACGGTGGGAAATGTTAATAGATGTGATGGCAAAAAACGATAAATTGGTAAATGCTTCAGACTTCTGTATGTTGAACAAAGTAATTCATTCCTTAAAAGGAATACTACCTCATCTTTCAGCCAGATTTAGTCCTTATTTTATTAGAGATCAGTAAAAAATAAATTCAACCTTGCTTGCTTAATCAGCTGTTCTGTAAAGTAGAATTTAACCACAGAATATGGCCCTTTTCAATCAAGATATTATATGAAAATCTGTTAAAGACAATCAAAATATATTAGGCCGGTGAAAATACATTTAAATGGATAAAAATGAAGGGTGAAAGACATGTATATGGAAAATGTGTGTCCTATTTCCAAATGTATATGGGCACGGACATACAAATATAAAAAGGGAGATAAACTTTGGTTATATGATAAACTATTTTTCCTTGTTGGAGCCCTTGGGCTTATAGCATCTTGCTTTTCCATCTGCGGTTATAGCTTAGCTAGTAGTAGTTGTAATAATAATGATAATGATAATAATAATAATGCATAAAACAATTAAATTAAGAACGTGTAGTTGAGCGAGCAGGTTGATAAATAAGATAGGAGATCCATGAGAGAGAGAGAGAGAGAGAGAGAGAGAGAGAGATTTCTATCTCTAGGACTACTGTGAGCCTATGATAAAGCTTATATTTAGATGACAAACCAACATGTAATGGTATTTAATCATTCAAAGGAAGAAGACGTGTGAGAGAGAGAGAGAGAGAGAGAGAGAGAGAGAGAGAGAGAGAGGTGATTGGGTTCATTCTGAAATAATGGCTATCAAGGAAGAGAGCGCTGGAGGTGACTAACTGGTTGAGTCAGACAGGTGATAGAGGAGGGGGGGGGGGTAGAAGGAGAGAGAGAGGGAGGAGTAGGACAGAGGCCCCTGGCCCCCCCTCTGGGGTGCCAGTAGTCACGTTTAGAGAGCGAGTGTTTTGCCTACAGAGAGAGAGAGAGAGAGAGAGAGAGAGAGAGAGAGAGGGGCTGGGGCTTGATGGATTAGGGCATGAGAGGGCGGGTAAGAAAACGAGAAACATTTCTCAACCCTCCCTCTCCTTCTCTCCCTCTCTCTCCCCCTCTCCCCCTCTCATTCTCCCTCCCCCTTTCCCTCCCTCTCTTTCTCTCACTCAACTCCCACATTACATGTTGTTTATACTTGTGAAGACGTGTGAATTTATGCTCTTTTTATATTTAAAAGGAATTTTGCTTTTCCCCCTCCCCTTAAATAGTTGGGGGGAGGGGGGGTTGTTAGAGGTGGTATTGGGGATACAGGGGAGGGGGTTTATTAGAGCTGGGTTTAGTTGGGGGGGCGGCCTCAAGTGCTTGTTTGGGCTTAAGAGAACAGTGGTTGTAGATTAACCAGAGGACTCGCTTTTGACTTCATGGGAACTGAAGGAGAGAGAGAGAGAGAGAGAGAGAGAGAGAGAGAGAGTGAGAGAGAGAGAGGGTGAGTGTGAGAATGTGAGAAAGCCGAAAAAAGAAAGGTAGGCCTACGAAGTGACTTAGATGTGTACAGGTTAGTCTCATTAAAATTGTTATTGTTATTATTATTATTATTATTATTGTTATTATTATTATTTTTATTATTAAAATTATTATCAAACTTATTATTATTGTTATTATTATTATTTTTATTATTAAAATTATTATCAAACTTATTATTATTGTTATTATTATTATTTTTATTATTAAAATTATTATTATTATTATTATTATTATTATTATTATCATTATTATTATTATTATTAATAGTATGACCGACACGTCACGAAAACGCTTAAAGAGAAATGGTCAAATTGTAGATTCTTAAAGTATTACATTTTGATTTTTATTAGTGTATGTGACCCGTCAAAATTGGCGGATAATATATTTACACACACACACACACGCGCGCGCACACACACACACATAGATTCATCCCCTCGTTTCCTAACTACAGCCCGCTAGTTTGTCCAATTTGTGAGAGATTGTTTTCAGGGTGGCTGCTGTTCAGCGTGACAGGAAAAATGTGTGTATATATATATATATATATATATACACGTATGTATATATATATATATATATATTGAGAGAGAGAGAGAGAGAGAGAGAGAGAGAGAGAGAGAGTCTAACTTTCTCTTAAATAGCGGAGATTATTTTGTGCCACAAAATCACCTTTCATTGTACTTGAAAATATTTTGAATTTCTGAATTAAGTATTAAACAATCCTAAAAATCCATTTAATAGGATGTATTTAATTAAGTTTAATTTAAGGGAATTCAATTACACATAGGTAATAAACAACAAGAAAATAATTCAGTCCGTAGCACGAAATGGAGCAATGTCGACCCTTTTAAAAGGCAATACGGAGATAGGCAGATAAAAACCGCGAGACTCCAAAAGAGGAATTATAGGCTTAATTCGTCCTCTCTCGCTCTCTCTCTCTCTCTCTCTCTCTCTCTCTCTCTCTCTCTCTCTCTCTCTGATGAATCACCCGTCTGAACTTTACTGGTTTATTTATTCATTTGTTTATTTATTTACTTCCCAATTCGCGCGTCTTTTATTTTGTTTGCGTAAAGTTATAATTTTCCTACATTTTGTTTTTCATTAACCAATTTTTGCTTTAGTCGAATTTAAAGTTACCATTTTTTTTCATGTGATGAATTTCGTGAAATAATAATTCATCTTGGAGTAAATAATTAAATTTGGATTATTTTTTTTTTTCAATCATATAAGCCTACTTTCTCTCATCTATTAATTTTTATCGTGAAGAAGAAAATTTTACTCTCTCTCTCTCTCTCTCTCCTCTCTCTCTCTCTCTCTCTCTCTCTCTCACAGAAATGAGATGTTTCAAAGCCTTTGGTGTTTAGCGAAAAATTTTATACCAATGAAAATTAAGATTAATTTCTTCTATTGCCTCGTAAAGCCAAAATTACAAGCCTGGCTCCTGGCAATTACACAAAATACAGAATACTTTAATGCATTTCCCTGTGTCGTTATACGTCTATGTATAAGATGTGAGTGGTTAATATACAGAAAATTAATATAGATAATAAAGGGGTGCAGATACAATATCATTCGAATAATTAACATTTGTTAAGATGAAGCTGTCGTAATACGATTGAAAATAAAGAGAATATTATACAGAGGAATAAAGTAATCTGTGTTTTGAATAATTGAAACATTTTCAAGAATAAACTAACGTAATACAATTGAAAATGAGAATATAATAATACAGAGGGATAAAAATAATCTGTTTCTAATAATTGAACATTTTCAAGAGTAAACTGACGTAATACAATTGAAAATAAAGAGAGTATAATAATACAGAGGGATAAAACTAATTTGTTGTGAATAATAGAAATTTTTCAAGAATAAACTAACATAATACAATTGAAAATGAGAATATAATAATACAGAGGGATAAAAATAATCTGTTTCGTATAACTGAAAATTTTCAATAATAAACGGACGTAATACTATTGAAAATAAAGAGAATATAGTAATGCAGATAAATGAAATAATATATGTGTTTTGAATACTTTTAAATTTTCAAGAATAAACTGACTTAATACGATTGAAAATAAAGAGAATATAGCAAAGCAGAGTAATGAAGTAATATGTGTTTCGAATAATTGAAATTTTTCAAGAATAAACTGACTTAATACAATTGAAAATAAAGAGAATATAATAATACAGAGGAAGAAAATAATCTGTTTCGAATAATTGAAATTTTTCAAAAGTAAAGTTACGTAATACTATTGGAAATTAAGAGAATATAGTAATACAGAGGGATAAGAATAATCTGTTTTGAATAATTGAAATTTTTCAAGAATAAACTAACGTAATATAATTGAAAATGAGAATATAATAATACAGAGGGATAAAACTAATCTGTTTCGAATAATTGAAATTTCTCCAAAATAAACTAACGTAATACAATTGAAAATGAGAATATAATAATAGAGAGATAAAATAATCTGTGTTTCGAATAATTGAAATTTTTCAAGAATAAACTAACGTAATACTATTGAAAATAAGAATATAATAATACAGAGGGATAAAAAT
>NC_090769.1:25950633-25957456 GCF_036898095.1 Palaemon carinicauda
GTATATAGAAGGTTTGGTGAATGACTGGATACATTGCTATACATTTATGTGCTTGTATATATAGAAGGTCTGGTGAATTGCTGGATACATTGCTATACATTTATGTGCTTGTATATATAGAAGGTCTGGTGAATTGCTGGATACATTGCTATACATTTGTGCGATTATGTATTTAGAAGGTCTGGTGAATTGCTGGATACATTGCTATACAATTATGTGATTGTGTATATAGAAGGTCTATTAAATTACTTATACGCAATGACTGTTTTCGCGTAATATTCCTCAATACTTCTGAATAAAAAGATTAAGTTTACTCAGGCTAAATTTTGTCTTTTAAGATAACCTCAGAGACTTGATCCATAATTATAGTCCATTTCTTTTAGCGAGGCATATTTGCACCGACTCGCAGCGGTGCCCTTTTAGCTCGGAAATATTTCCTGATCGCTGATTGGTTAGAATTATATTGTCCAACCAATCAGCGACCAGGAAATGGACTATAGTACCAGTCTGCACATCGATGAAACATCAGAAATATATACCCAAACTATCGAGAAAATTATTACACGCATTAGTCATTATCTTGCTTCCCCTTATGAGAATAATTTATTCAAATTGTGATGTAGTTAGATGTATGTATTGATCATAATGATGATGATAGTGAGGTTTATTGTGTGAATAAGCCCCCCCAGACGGAAGATGTATGCAAAGTCCGAGGCGGAAGATGTATGCATGTGTAAAAGACAATCTCACGCAAGTAAATCATGTTGAAGAATCACACATCTGCAACGTGTTCTAAGAAACCCATTGTCAAGTAGCTGTATGTTAAGGTTAAGCTACAACCTCTCTTGTTAGCTGTAGGAAGATTCTTACTCAGTTTTTTTTTTTTTTTTTTTTTTTTTTTTTTTTTTTTTTTTTTTTTTTTTTTTTTTAAGTTGATACATGAAATAAGTCATGTTATTCTTCAGTCAAGGGGTTAACTACAGTGCTGAAATTTAGTGGTTACCTTCCACGCAAAGGTTTAAAGGCCCGCTCGTGAATGTCAGAGGCAAGGGGCAGTGACATGGCCCTAGCAACCAGGACAAAGCCCTAGAGACTGGCCATATATCCATATGATCAGCACCCAAGCCCCCTCTCCACCCAAGCCAGGACCACGGAGGGCCAAGTAATGGCTGCTGATACCTCAGCAGATAGACCTATAGGCTCCCACAAACACCCCATCCTTACCTCACTAGGATGGTGAATTTGCAGTAACCAAAGGAACTAACGAGTTTGAGCGAGACTCGAACCCCTGTATAGCGTTCACCAGTCAGGGACGTAATCACATCTGCCGCTATAACCCTTGGTAAGGGTAAAAGAGCATTTAGCTATGGTAAGTAGCTATTCTAAGAGAAGGGCACTCCGAAATCAAACAATTGTTCTCTAGTCTTGGGTGGTGCCATAGCCTCTGTACCATAGTCTTCCACTGTCTTGGGTTAGAGTTTTCTTGCTTGAGGGTGCACTCGGGAACACTATTCTGTTTCATTATTTCCTAGCCTCACTTGGCTATTTTCTCTCTAGGATCCCTTGGGCTTATAACATCCTGCTTTTCCAACTAGGATTGTAGCCTACTTGGTAATAGTATTAATAATAATAATTATTATAATGATTTGATATAACTTAATTATGAATTGATGTGGGATGTTTTATATGAAACAGTTATAAAAGGTCAAATGAATTATTGAATACATTGTTTATAGCATAATCATATAATATATATTGTACATGAATCATTAAATTGTCTTGTATTACAATCTAAGCTGATACAAGGTCTCAGCAGCCATTGCCTGGCTTTCCCTGTTCAAAGATTGGGTGGAGAATGGGCTTGGGCTGAGATCCTATGTACACATGGCCAGTCTCTAGGGCATTGCTCTGATTGGTCAATCAGTGCCCCTTGCTTCAGCCAATCATGAGCGACTTTTGAAGTCTTTAAACGCCCAGCAAGACGATAAAGCTAATGAGAGAGCTTGTATTTAGATGTTGAACTACTTGAGAGAGAGAGAGAGAGAGAGAGAGAGAGAGAGAGAGAGAGAGGGGGGGGGGGGCATATGAAGGAGAAGGAGAAGGAAGAGGTGACCTAGACTGGCGTTCTTGTATTTAGATGTTAAACTAACATGGAATGGTATTTAATGATTCAGAGAGAGAGAGAGAGAGAGAGAGAGAGAGAGAGAGGGGGGGCATATGAAGGAGAAGGAGAAGGAAGAGGCGACCTAGACTGGCGTTCGTAATTTGCAGCGAGAGACAAAGAAGAGCTGATGGGCCAATCTGTTATTAAGGTCAAAAGTGGCCCTTTACTAGCGAGGCATCAAAGACTAAGCCAGGCCTCTCCACTGATTCGTTCTTTTCTTCTTCTTCCTCTCCTTCTTCTTCTTCTACAGTTCTCTCTACGTCTTTTCTCAAGTACTGAAAAGGGGGTTTTCAGACGATTTCACAGGATAGAGCAGCCTCGGCCCTATACACGTTGATGAGTGTATGATGCGTGTGTGTGTGTGTGTGTGTATGTGAGTTTATATATAGATACGTATGTGTGTGCATAGATATAATAGACACAAACGCACACATACGGCGCTATAAGTATATATATATATATATATATATGTGTGTGTGTCTGTGTATATTATATATATATATATATATATGTTTATATATGTGTGTATATATTATATATATATATATATATATGTGTGTGTGTGTGTGTATACGTATTAATACGGTATGTATTATTTTTACCATTATTATTACTAGCTAAGCTACAACCCTAGTTGGAAAAGCAGGATTCCTTAAGCCCAACGACTCCAACAGAGAAAAATAGCCCAGTGAGGAAAGGAAATAAGGAAATAATTATGTATATGTATAATGAAAGCAGTTTTTTTTCTTTTTTTTTTAAAGAACTTAATACTAATTTCTTTCTGCTGAATATCTTAATTGATCTAGATAACTCCCATAACAGAGATTATAACCACTCCAGACTATCTCCCGATAGAGCCATTGCGTTGATCTGCCCAACTAAACACAGCTGAATTAGGTAAAGCAACCGAGATAGAGCTTTTGGATTCCTTTGAGAATTCATTAGATTCCGCCTTTGAGATGCATTTGTGAAGAGCTTTTGACGACTGGAGGAGTTTCTCTCGTATATGTGAGCTTCTCTACCCTCTTTCTCTCTCTCTCCTCAACCAACATTTTTATGCTTTCTTAAGAGGGGTTTAAACGATCGAATGGTTCGTCGAACCCGGTTCTCGAACCTGTTTGTCAAACGGTTCGTCGAACCGGTTCTCGAACCTGTTTGTCAAATGGTTCGTCGAACCCGGTTCTCGAACCTGATCGTCAAACTGTTCGAAGAGGTGGAGTCAGTCACAAATGCATGAGGTTTTTGGACAATTATGACCCGCCCACAAAAGTCAGGCGAGACCAGACTTTCTTCAAAGCGTTTGACGAACGTGTTCGACAACCAAATACCCCGTTCACACGTTCGAACATCGCTTCAAACACTTGTCTGTCGAACTGCGTTTACTCTTTTTTCCCCCCTTTTTTTTACTTCTTCAATGGCCTCTGACGGCAGAAGCCTTCTTTAGAATTCCTCTAGAGTCTAGCGCTTTTTACTCGTAGGCCCCTTTGAAGTTTAATTTTCTAACCATCTACTCCTCGTTGAAATTCTCTTAATGTTCGCCATCAATTAATCTTTTTAAACGATAAGGTGTATAGAAAAAAAGGTCTTGAGAGGTTGAAGGGAGGCGAATTGTTATTGAAAAACGAGATGGATGACGTAAATCAGTTGGATTCCAGCCGGTGCTACAGCTATTGCTAATCTCACGTAATAAACTTTACCTGACCTTCTAACACGCTGACGCTCGTGGGCTCATACATACACACACACACACACACACACACATATATATATATATATATATACATATATATATATATATATATATATCTATACATTCATACATACCTACCTACATACATACATACATACATACATACATACATACATACATACCTACATACATACATACATGAATTAAAACCTCAAGATAGAGACGACTGGCGAAATCTAACCGAGGCCCTTTTACGTCAATAGGTGTAGGATATATATATATATATATATATATATATATATCCTTTTTGAATGTGGATGCCTTAACGTGGTGAAAGGTTTTGCGTATGGCCATGATCAGCAAAGCTGTACTAGCCAAGGCCACCTATATTAGGTTGGTTTGCTGCGTGCGATAGGACAAAAGTCTGCCACCATCACCAATCCGCAGTTGGCCAGCGTGTTGATGAAAAATGTCCAAACCCCAGACATAACTAAGGACATATCTGAGGCTTTTGTCCTGCAGCAGTCTATAAACAGCTGCGTTTCTTTACCTCCGTGTACTTTCAACGGCTTATGTGTCTGTACCATCGGCTGATGTTTTTACGTTAATATATTACAATAAAGAGGAAGTGTCTCTCTCTCTCTCTCTCTCTCTCTCTCTCTCTCTCTCTCTCTCTCTATATATATATATATATATATATATATTTATATATATATATATATATATATGTATGTATGTATGTATATAATTATATATATATATATATATATATATCTGGTTACCACAGTTCTCCCCCATCCCTCGGAGAGAGAGAGAGAGAGAGAGAGAGGAGAGAGAGAGAGAGAAGGGGTGTATGTAAGTGTGTTCACATCTCTACAAATATTTAGCCCTCATTTTATAGGTCGCGTACGTTAGTATATTATATTTATCTGGCAGTATTGAAAATACCAAACTTTTTCACCGCTCTTCAAGTTTAAAGTATTTGTCATTGCGAAATAATAGGTCATCGCCTTCAGAAGCTACGTATCATTTCACTCCAGCCATAACTCGTGATGGCAATGGCAGAAGGGAAGCTTTTGACCTTTTCAACGGGACATTGTTATTAGAATGATCTTGTGGTATAACTTTTTTTTTTCTTCGGCACGGTTAAATAATTAGGCACTTGGTTTCTTTTTCGTTCTCTTCAAGAGACTCGTTACTTGAAGAGAAATTTCTGCTTTTATGCCATTAGTTCATTTTCTGTTGCTTAAGAGAAGTTTGTATATTTTATTCCTAGCGTTCACCTTGTTTTTATAGGTATTTAATCACTAATTTATGTGTGGAAATGCAATAAATCGCCATTTCATTGCAGTTTAACAACATTGCAAGAACAAAAAAAATTCCACCTAGAATAAAAAAATAATAATTTTCTTTTTTTCATTTATTATTTTTTTATCAAGAAATTGAAACAGAATTAACATTTTTGTTTCTTTTTTAATCATAATTTTACTATTATTCCTTACGTAATAATTTGGTGTATATTTAACCCCAACTTTCTAATTGTGTCTAAGAGGAATATTATTCATTTTATCAATTCAAAATCTGAGAATTTTATTAATTTTTACCATAATTTTACTATTCTTCCTTGAGTAGAAATTTGGTGTATATTTAACCTTAACATTCTAATTGCGACCAAGTGGAAAATGATTCATTTTATCAATTCCAAGAGGAAACTGATGATTCATTTAATCAATTCAAGAGGAAACTGATGATTCATTTTATCAATTCATGAGAAAACTGATGATTCATTTATCAATTCCAAGAGGAAACTTATGATTCATTTTATCAATTTCAAGAGGAAACATGATTCATTTTATCAATTCCAAGAGGAAACTGATGATTCATTTTATCAATTCCAAGAGGAAACTGATGATTCATTTTATCAATTCCAAGAGGAAACTGATGATTCATTTTATGAATTCCAAGAGGAAACTGATGATTCATTTTATCAATTACAAGAGGAAACATATGATTCATTTTATCAATTCCAAGAGGAAATTGATGATTCATTTTATCAATGCTAAGAGGAAACTGATGATTCACTTTATCAATTGAGTCTAGAAATTTACCTATTCAAAGCTAGGATTTGACTTACTAATCACCTGGACTCTTGAATTAATAGAAACTGAGAGACCAGCTCAAATGCACCATCCTCTCCTCCCGTCGTCAGTCAAGTCAGCCGCCCTGAAAATCGTAAGCCAGATTTCGTCATACTTTCAGGTCATCTGAGCTGAAAATAAAAACCCAATGAAGTGTCGAGTATCATAACAGGTTTGTGAAATCCCGAGAGAGATATATATGAAGGCCCCCATAACAATAGAGGTCCAAAGCCCTTCTGGTTCAAGTGGAATTGTCATCATTATTGTTCTAGGTTTGTAAAGATTCCCTTTCCATTTATTCTCCTCCTCCTCCTCCTCCTCCTCCTCCTCCTCCTCCTCCTCCTTTACGTTTAGATTGGCTATGTTGTCGCCAACCTTCCATAGATTTCCGATAGCACTGATTCGTAAATTTTCCGACGAAATGGACATTATTTCCATTCATTCGTTTTGCCATTCAGCAGCTCTGATTCTTGGCTGGACTATAAAGAGAGAGAGAGAGAGAGAGAGAGAGAGAGAGAGAGAGATCCTGACAATTGCATCTCTGTCGAGGTACAGATGGACATTATACTACAATGTATTTTCTTCTCTCTCTCTCTCTCTCTCTCTCTCTCTCTCTCTCTCTCTCTCTCTCAAAAGGTGGTTACTATACTACAGTAAATTCCTATGTATATCAACTATTCTCTCTCTCTCTCTCTCTCTCTCTCTCTCTCTCTCTCAAGATGGGTAATATACTAGTGAAATCCTGTGTGTATCAACTGTTCTCTCTCTCTCTCTCTCTCTCTCTCTCCCTCTCTCTCTCTCTCTCTAGGCCACCCTATTACTCGAGAAATA
>NC_090769.1:25967956-25976889 GCF_036898095.1 Palaemon carinicauda
ACTGACCATATATACATATGATCAGCGCCCAAGCCCGCTCTCCACCCAAGCTAGGACCAAGGAGGGCCAGGCAATGGCTGCTGATGACTCAGCAGATACACCAATAGGCTCCCTTAAACCCCTCATCCTTACCTCACAAGGATGATGAGGTTGTAGCGGCCATAGGAACTAACGACTCTGAGCTCTGTAATGGCCAGGCATTTACGTTTTAAGGTTTAAAAGCCGTTCATGGATGGCAGAGGCGAGGGAAAGTGACATTGCCGTATCGAGCAAGACAATGCCCTAGAGACTGACCATATATATAGGATCAGCGCCCAAGCCCCCTCTCCACCCAAGCTAGTAGCAGGGAGTGCCAGGCAACGGCTGCTGATGACTTAGTAATAGACCTATAGGCTCCCCAAACCGCCCCCCCCCCCATCCTTACCTCACAAGGATGATGTGGTTGTAGCCGCCAAAGGAACTGACAAGTATGAGCGGGACTCGAACCCCAGTCCGGCGATTACCAGTCAGGGACGTTACCACATCGGCCACCACAACCCCGTGACCTGGAATTGTAGTAATAGACCTTTAGGCTCCCCCAAACCGGCCCCCCCCCCTCATCCTTAGCTCACAAGAATGATGAGGTTGTAGCGGCCAAAGGAACTAACAAGTTAGCGGGACTCGAACCCCAGTCTGGCGATTACCAGTCAGGGACGTTACCACATCGCCCACCACAACCCTGTGACCTGGAATTGTAGGCAGACCTCAAAACAACGCAGTTTCTTGCCTAAATCAATAAACGGTTAACATCTAGAGGAGGGTCGCTCTTGAATTAGGAGGACATTCGAAAGCGTCCCTATCGAAGATTCTGGCTCTATTGAATAATTCAGAAGGACCTGAAGACAATGGGGCCTCAGGCGGGATATTTGAACATATTGCTGGAATATCTGAAACGCTGGTTCATGACGGACAGCCGATGCATAAAATTATCTGTTTTAATATGTTTTTATTTGTTTTCTAGTGCGTCACTTTTTATATCTGGTTCCTTCCTTTTCTTTTGTTTCCAAAGTCAAACATATAAGAAAAAGTACAGTTAGCCTATCAGAAACTTCCTTGCCTGGCGAATTGCCGGACTGGGGTTCGAATCCTGCTCAAGCCCCATAGTTTCTTCTTTTGTTTCCAAAGTCAAACATATAAGAAAATGTACAGTTAGCGTATTGGAAACGTCCTTGCCTGGCGAATTGCCGGACTGGGGTTCGAATCCTGCTCAAGCCCCATAGTTTCTTGTTTTGTCTCCAAGGTAGAAAAAAAAAATACAGTTGATCTATAAGAATGGTCCTTGCCTGGCGTTTTGCCGGACTGGGCTTCAAGCCCTGCTCAAGTTTGATAGTTTCTTGTAGTGTCTGCAACCTCACCACCTTGTGAGCTAAGGATTGGGGGTTTGCGAGAGCCTAGAGGTCATCATCAGCAGCCATTGCTTGGCCCTCCCTGGTTCTAGGTTGGGTGGAGGCCGCTTGTGCGCTGATCATACGTAAACGTGGTCAGTCTCTAGGGCATTGTACTGCTATCTATGGCATTGCCACCGCCCCTTGCCTCTGCCATTCATTAGCTCGTTTCTGTGCACCATTCGAATATAAGGTCTCTTTTCAAAATGAATTTTATCAACCCTAGAGAAGGAGAATTTCTCATCTTTCAAATGGCCCCTTAACATCGGTCAAGCCATTTTATTCCTATATTCATCAGTTGGAAATAATCTTGCTGACACTGCTTGGCACTGTGTTGGGTAAAGTTCTGACCTCAAGTTGTTAAGCTTTGAAATAGTTCTCTTGCTTTAAATTTATCAGAATTATGTAACTTTTTTCATTAGGAGTAAATCTAAACCTATTTCTTGTTTTTAGTTTGTTTTTGTTTTCCTTCAAACGTCTTTACCCTATTTATTCAAGGTGAAGAACTCTAGGATAGATAATCTACTGTAACTGACGGCTCTTTTAAGCTTTTAAAGGACACTCATGAATGGCAGCAGGACAATGCCCTAAAGATTGACCACATAATTATACATATGATCAGCGCTCAAGCCCCATTTCCGCCCAAGTTAGGACTAGGGAAGGAGAGGTAATGGCTACTGATAACTCAGCAGGTATACCTATAGGCTCCCTCAAAACCCCCACCCTTAGCTCACTAAGGTGGTGAGGTTGCAGACTCTACAAGAAACTATCGAGCTTGAGTGGAACTCGAACCCCAGGCTGGCATATTGCCAGGCAGGGACGTTTCAATAAGCCACCACAATCCTTGTATGGAGTGGAATTTCGTAAGCCAAATTCGCAGAAAAAGTTGTTGGGAGAGTAAAGGAAAAGAGGAAAGAGGGAGTAAAAAAAAGAGGAAAGAGGGAGTTAAGGAAAATATGAAAGAGGGGGCAAAGAAAAAGAGAAAAGAGGGAGTAGTGGAAAAGACGAAAGAGAGAATAAAGGAGAAGAGGAAAGTGTGGGTAAAGGAAAAAGGGAAAGCGGGAATTAAGGAAAATGGAAGACAAGTAAAGAAAAAAAGGAAAGAATGAGTAGACGAAAAGAGGAAAGAGGGAGTAAAGGAAAAGAGGAAAGGGGAAGTGATCTCAGGCGTGTACTGACTGTAGCAGGAAAGGGGGGATCAAACTCATTTCTTGCGTAAAAGGACTCTCCCGTATGAAACGCCAGTCGCTTAGGAAATTTTTTTTTTTTTTTTTTTTTTTTTTTTTTTTTTTTTTTTTTTTGCTCGGCGATGTTACTAAGATATTAGCAACACGAAAAGCTAAAGAGAGCTCAATTTACGGCTTAATGAAAGGCCTTTTCATCGGCGTGTGTATAAGGTGCATGGTAGAATGATGGCTGAGCTGACACGTGCATTTTAATCTCTCTCTCTCTCTCTCTCTCTCTCTCTCTCTCTCTCTCTCTCTCTCTCTCTCTCTCTCTCTCTCTCTGTGGTTTTTAACTTTAAGAAACTTAGGTTATGTAGATATTTATATACATATATATATATATATATATATATAGAGAGAGAGAGAGAGAGAGAGAGGAGAGAGAGAGAGAGAGAGAGAGAGAGAGAGAGATTATATACTATATATATAGTACATATCTATGTGTGCGTGCGCGCACTTGTGTGTGTGTGTTTGTGTGTAGAATCGCGTGCGTACGGCCATAGAGGAAGTATTTATAAATGTATAAATTAGGACCATATTTTCCATAGCTCTCCTCCAACTATGAATAAACATGCAGGGCAACGACGTCGAAACTAATTGCCAAGCAAGGCAAGACTTGCCTCAAAAGTCAAGCAAATACGGACAGACAGACACAAGTCATTAGAGACGATTTACATAGCTCAGAATAGGACGCGAACATAAGGCATAATTTGAAAATAGATTTCTTTTTCTTTTATTCCATTTTCTCACGTCACTTGCACATATTCATTAACTTGAGGGTCAGTAATTTTCGAAGGTGAATGCAACGGTTTTTTTTTTTTTTTTTTTTTTTTTTTTTTTGATAGGAATATTTGGGATATTTTTGCTGTTCTTGTTTGGCTGTGACTTTATAATATTATTATTATTATTATTATTATTGTTGTTGTTGTTGTTGTTGTTGTTGCTATTGTAGAGGCTGTTGTTGCTGTTGTTCTTGTAAATGCAACCTTTATTTAGTTTTTTAGCTGGGGAGAATATTTGGAATATTTTTGCTATTCTTGTATGGCAGTGACTTTCTGTTATTATTATTATTATTATTATTATTATTATTGTTGTTGTTGTTGTTGTTGTTGTTGTTGTTGTTGTTGTTGTTGTTGTTGTTGTTGTTGTTGTTATTGTTGTTGTTGTTGTTAATGGAACCTCTATTTGGTGTTTTTTGGATGGGAAGAATATTTGGAAAAATTTTGCTGTTATATATGGCTTTGACTTTCTATTATTATTATTATTATTATTATTATTATTATTATTATTTTTATTATTATTATTACTAGCTAAGCTTCAACCCTAGTTGGAAAAGTAGGATGTTATAAGCCCAAGTAGTCCATCAGGGAAAAATAGCCCAGTGAGGAATGGAAATAAGGAAATAAATAGACTATATGATAAATAATGAACAATTAAATTAAAATATTTCAAGAACATTAACAACATTAAAACATCTTTCATACATAAACTATAAAAAGAGACTTATGTCAGTTGACGTATGGTAGTTCTCTCCTTGTTTGATGTTGATGAAAAAAAGAATAATATGCCTATTCGCTATCGAATACCTTGTAAATTTAAATAATGCATTTTTATATTTTCTTTTAATTCGTGATGAATTCATTTTAAAAAATCTTGAAAGGCGATAGAGTTCATTTATTTAGTGTAAACGTTATAATTTTAAATAGTTCATTGCTATAATTTATTTAATTCATGGTGAATTATTTTTTTTTTTTTTTTTTTTTTGAAAAGCGAGTGTTGGTCATACTTTGGTGTAGACGTTGTAATTTTAAATAGTTACTTATTATAGTTATATAATTCATGGTGAATTATTTTTTTTTTTTTTTTTTTTTTTGGAAAAGGAAGAGAGTTGGTCATACTTTGGTGTAAACGTTGTAATTTTAAATAGTTAAATACGATAATTATTTAATTTATGGTGAATTAATTTTTAAAATCTTGGAAAAGCGAGCAAGTTACACATATTTTGTTGTAAACGCTGTAATTTTGAATAGGTCATTGCTATAATTTATTTAATTCATGGTGAAGTCATTGAAAAAAAAAATACTTGAAAAAGCGAAAGACTGGTCATGTCTAGCGTAAATGCTGTAATTTTGAATAGTTCATTCTTATAATTTATTTAATTCATAGTGAAATCATTAAAAAAAAAACTCAAAAAAGCGAAAGACATGGTCATGTCTAGCGTAAATGTTATAATTTTAGATAGTTCATTAATATAACTTATTTCATTCATGGTGAATTCATTCAAAAAAAAAAAAAAAACTCAAAAAAGCGAAAGACACGGTCATGTCTAGCGTAAATGTTATAATTTTGAATAGTTCATTCCTATTTAAAAAAAAAAATAAAAACAACGATTTGGTCATTCTTGGGTGGCCTATGTGAACACCATAGAAATACCTGTAGCCCAGGTCATTTGCAAATTCCTCGGAACCTCGTCGTAGGTCACTTGAAATTCATCATCGCGCCGGGCTTATGTCGCCTATTTTTCCTGGTGAATTTGAGTTTATGCGCAATTAAAACTATCCGACATGACAGAGCCTCCCAAGAAGCAAATAACTGTGGAATGTGGCGTGCTAAATGCGTAGACTTTTTTGGGAAATGTGGTGATTTATTTCCCCTCTCGTGTAAAGCACTTTCTGGCGTGAGAATTTTCCATAGAAGGACGCCACGAAGTCGGGAAAACTCGCTGTTTTTGGACGATTTTGGTCATTAAAGGTCGTAGATGGTGAGAGCTGTGTATGGGTTGGGATATTAGCCCCTTTTTTTTTTTTTTTTTTTTTTTTTTTTTTTTTTTTTTTTTTTTTTTTTTTTTTTTTTTTTTCTTAGAATAAGTTGGAAGCAAAATAGTACCTTTATAGCTTCGTTGGTTTGTCTTTACATTACGTCGTTATTATTATCATTCCCTCTCTCTCCCTCTCTCTCTCTCTCTCTCTCTCTCTCTCTCAACTCAGTCTTCTGAACTCTGTCCTTATTCAAGGATCCCTTAACCTATATATGGAGGGTAGGTCTCTCTCTCTCTCTCTCTCTCTCTCTCTCTCTCTCTCTCTCTCTCTCTCTCTCTCTCCTTCTTCTTCTTCTTGCGGGCATTTTACCTTTGTTATCAATAAAATATAAGTAAAAATACCTATATATGGGGGTCTCTTTCTCTCTCTCTCTCTCTCTCTCTCTCTCTCTCTCTCTCTCTCTCTCTCTCTCTCTCTCTCTCTCTCTCTCTCTCTTCTTCTTCTTCTTCTTCTTCTTCTTCTTCTTCTTGCAGGCATTTTACCTTTGCTATCAATAAAATATAAGTAAAAAATACGTTGCCGCTCTCTCTCTCTCTCTCTCTCTCTCTCTCTCTCTCTCTCTCTCTCCTCTCTCTCTCCTCTCTCTCTCTCTCTCTCCCTCTCTCTCTCATGGCATCCTTATACGCCAATTTCTATACTTCCGCTTTTTCGTTCTCTTTTATTGGCAATCCTTTTCCAATGGACCTGGAGGCTGTATCAACAAATATCGTCATTCAATTATTTTAAGAGTTGAAATGTAAATACAATTGTAAAACTAAAAAAAAGAAAACTGCATGACTCCATATTTCCAAGATTGTGTTGTTGTTTTTGTTACTGTTGTTGATTTTATGAAGCTTTTTTGTTTGCGACTCCACATTTCTTATATTATGTTGTTGTTATTGTTGTTGGTTATGATGCTGTTGTTGATGTTATGGTGCTGTTTATGTGATATTTCCAAGGTTATGTTGTTGGTTATGATGCTGTTGTTGATGTTATGGCGCTTTTTATGTGATATTTCCAAGGTTATGTTGTTATTGTTTTAGGTTTTATTGTTGTTGTTGATTTTATGACACTTTTATTGTTGTTGGGATTTTCAGACTTCTGAGCATTATGGAAGATCATTTAATTTATTCAATTTTGAAATTAGATGCTCAACTTAACGCATGGTCTGATCACGATTTGGTTGGGTAACCATCTAGAGTTGTAGCAGATCTTTGGTAATAAAGTTCGTTCAACATCTAAAACTGTTTCATAGCTTTACTTTCTTTGAAACGGAAGGAAAAAAACTAAGATAATTTATGGGGAAGGAAATTAAAATAATGGACTCATGAACTATGGTCTGTTCGAAGAGTAAGATCTGTGCAAGTTGGCATGTAGGTGGTTACTGAGAGGCGAGGTGAATGCAACTGACTTTATTTCAACAGATCACAGGTTTTTATACAATCAATTCCGAGCAAGAACGTCACAAAAAAAATCAAACTAAATAGTTCATGAACAGGCAGGCTTAAACAAATTATCAGTGGGCTGTTGGGTAGTTACTGAGAGGCGAGGTGAATGCAACTGACTTTATTTCAACAGGTCGCGGGTTTATATACAATCATTTCCGATCAAGAACGTCAAAAAAAAAAATCAAACAAAGTAGTTCATGAACAGGCAGGGTTAAACAGGTTATCAGTTGTCTGTTAGGTGGTTACTGAGAGGCGAGGTGAATGCAACTGACTTTATTTCAACAGATCACAGGTTTTTATACAATCAATTCCAATCAAGAACGTCACAAAAAATTCAAACAAAATGCTTCATGAACAGGCAGGCTTAAACAGGGTATCAGTTGTCAGTTAGGTGGTTACTGAGAGGCGAGGTGAATGCAACTGACTTTATTTCAACAGATCACGGGTTTATATACAATCATTTCCAATCAAGAACGTCACACAAAAAAATCAACGAAGTAGTTCATGAACAGGCAGGCTTTAAACAGGTTATCAGTTGTCTGTTAGGTGGTTACTGAGAGCCGAGGTGAATGTACCTGACTTTATTTCAGCAGATCACGGGTTTATATACAATCAATTCCAATCAAGAACGTCACAACAAATTCAAACAAAATACTTCATGAACAGGCAGGCTTAAACAGGTTATCAGTTGTCTGTTAGGTGGTTACTGAGAGGCGAGGTGAATGCAACTGACTTTATTTCATCAGATCACAGGTTTTTATACAATCAATATCGAGCAAGAACGTCACAAAAAATTCAAACAAAATAGTTCATGAACAGGCAGGCTTAAACAGGGTATCAGTTGTCGGTTAGGTGGTTACTGAGAGGCGAGGTGAATGCAACTGACTTTATTTCAACAGATCACGGGTTTATATACAATCATTTCCAATCAAGAACGTCACACAAAAAAATCAAACAAAGTAGTTCATGAACAGGCAGGGTTAAACAGGTTATCAGTGCGAGAGGAGAGCGCTATATATAAAAAAAAAATACCTTTACAGTGTACGAACGTGTTTGAAACACGTACAGTACAGATCTGAATAATCTTATGCGAGTGGACATCCGGGGAATCAGGCTACTAGGATCGATGGACAGGTACGGAGGCGAACAGTGCACACTCACGTAAATGATCCTTGGAGTGTATCTCCCGTAGGTTAGGTAGATCTCAAGTCCTTGCCATTGATTCTTCTTCTTCTTCTTCTCTTTCTCCTTCTTCTTCTTCTTCTTCTTTTACCTATTCTGCCTCTCCGCCGGGTCCTATCCCAGCTTTTGTTGTCGTTGAAGCGGCTTTCATCGGATAACCTTTCACACTATTTGAGAAAAGGGTTACCTACAACCCCCCTCCCCTTCTATCCCATCCCCTACAAACCCCCAACATTAACCCCCCCCCTCCCTTTCACAGCCCCCTCCAACCCCTACCTACCCCTATCGCTCAAGTGAATTCCATATTCCTTTTCTTTTCGGCTTGACAAAAAACAGCTTAGAATTGCATTCATATGAGCCGGCTACCTCCGGGATTGGGGGGTGGGGAGGGCCCCCGCGAAGGGACGTCATTGACGCAAAAGTGGTGGTGATGAGGCCCCTGATAATTGTCTTTAGACGGGAACAAGTGAGAAGACGGGCCTTTGTCTCCCCACCTTAGGCCTCCTTCTTGTGTACGGAAGTGGAACGTCGGGAGTGGAGAAAATGCCAAAAAATAAGGAGGGGGAAAAAAATAAAAAGAGGGAAAATGAGGTCCCCATAGTATTGTCTTTCTCTCTGTGTGCGTTTGTGCGCACGCGCGCAAGCGTATGAGAATGAGCTTCTACCGCTAGGGATTATGATATTGTCTTAAATTTCAAGCGACTCGAGGAAAGACTTTTTTAGTAAACGGGACTTTTTATTTTACTTTTTTATTATTTTTTTTTTTTTGCTATCCTTTCTTTCTTTTAGTCTCATTTTTCTTCTTTTGTTGTAATTAACATCTCATTACTCTCCTCTCAACGAATTTAGCTGAGT
>NC_090769.1:25977389-25994889 GCF_036898095.1 Palaemon carinicauda
CAAATCACTTTCTACTAAAATGTCATTCGGTTTTTGTAACAAAACACTTTTTGCTAAAATGTAATTCGGTTATTTATCAAATCTCTTTCTGCCAAAATGTAATTCGGATTTTGTAACAAATCACTGTTAAAATGCAATTCGGTTTTTATAACAGATCACTTTTTGCTGAAGTGTAATTCGGTTTTTGTAAGAAATCACTATTAAAATGTAATTCGGTTTTTGTAACAAATCACTTTCTGCTAAAATATAATTCTGTTATCGTAACAGATCACTTTCTACTAAAATATAATTCTGTTATTATAACAGATCATTTTCTGCTAAAATGTAATTCAATTTTTGTAACCTCACTTTCTGCTAAAATGTAATTCAGTTTTTGTAACTCGCTTTCTGCTAAAATGTAATTCGGTTTTTGTTACAAATCACTTAATGCTAAAATATAATTCGGTTTTTGTAACAGATCACTTTCTGCTAAAATGTAATTCGGTTTTTTTTGTGTCAAATCATTTTCTGCTAAAATGTAATCGGTTTTTGTTACAAATCACTTTCTGTTAAAATTAAATTTGTTTTTTTGTAACAAATCACTTTCTGCTAAAATGTAGTTCGGTTTTTGTAATAAATCACTTTCTGCTGAAGTGTGATTCGGTTTTTGTAACAAATCACTTTCTGTTAGTGTGATTCGGTTTTTGTAACAAATAACTTTCTCTTAAAATGTAATTAGGTTTTTGTTACAAATCACTTTCTGCTAAATTGTAATTCGGCTCATGTAGCAAATCACTTTCTGCTAAAATGTAATTCGGTTTTTGTTACAAATAACTTTTTGCTAAAATGTAATTCGGTTTTTGTTACAAATCACTTTCTGATAAAATGTAATTCGTTTTTTTTTTTTAACAAAACTTTCTGCTAAAATGTAATTCGTTTTTGTTACAAATCACTTTCTGCTAAAATGTAATTCCTTTTTTGTAACAAATCACTTTCTGCTAAAATGTAATTTGATTTTTGTAAAATCACTTTGTTAAAATGTAATTAGGATTTTTTAACTAACCCCTTTCTGCTAAAATGTAATTCGGTTTTCGTAACAAATCACTTTCTGCTAAAGTGTAATTCGGTTTTCGTAACAAATTACTTCCTGCTAAAATGTAATTCGGTTTTAGTTACAAATCACTTTCTGCTAATATGTAATTCGGTTTCAGGTACAAATCACTTTCTGCTAATATGTAATTCAGTTTTTTGTAACAAATCACTTTCTGCCAAAATGTAATTGTGTTTGTGTGGGTCTTTCCTCACATTAATTGGCTATTGATTTGTTGGTTTTTAACATTATTTGTACCGGGGAAATATATTTAGCCGGTGCCAACCTGGCTAGTGAATTACTAGTCATTAGTTAATGGGTGAGGTATGGATGGCTAACATATTCTAGGGGGAAGGTCTGGTTTGCAAACTGGGAAATGAACCGCTAGTCTAACAACTATTTAGGTCTCTAAATCAGTAAGCTTACTCACATTATTATTATTATTATTATTATTATTATTATTATTATTATTATTATTATTATTATTATTATTATTATTATTATTATTGTTGTTGTTGTTGTTGTTGTTATTGTTATTACTTGCTAAGCTACAACCCCAGTTGGAAAATTACGATGCTATAATCCCAGGGGCTCCAGCAGGGAAAATATACCAGTGAGGAAAGGAAACTAGGACAAATATTTTAAGAACAGTAACATTAAAATAAATATCTCCTTTATAAACTATAAAAACTTTAACAAAACATGTGGAAGAGAAATAAAATAGAATAATGTGCCCGAGTGTTACCCTCAAGCAAGAGAACTATAACATTACTTTTCAATGCTATCTTTGAAGAATTAATTCCTAGCATAGGCATCAAATTTGACACGAAATCATAATAAACTGGTTTCGTAGAGGTTTTTGTGTTGGTAGGCGTTTTGAAATGAAAAAAATACAAAATACAAGTTTCCATCCGATAAATCTGCGGTTGACGTTTTCTGTACAACTTGAATATTTTCTTTCCCCTGAAGTAGAGAGAGAGAGAGAGAGAGAGAGAGAGAGAGAGAGAGAGAGAGAGAGAGAGAGAGAGAGAGAGAGAGAGAGAGAGAGAGAGGGGGGGTGGTTTTATGATATCTAATTTTTTTTCTTCTTTTTTTTGGCCATATTTGCATATCTAGCTTATATGGCACATGAAAATCAGTTATCAGATTAAATTTCTTTGAAAAAAATTAACTTCGAGATACGGCTATATATATTTAGCAAAGTAGAAAAATGGGGATTGAAATAAAACTATAATAATAATAGTTATTATTATTATTATTATTATTATTATTATTATTATTATTATTATTATTACGCAATACTGATAAACTGCCGGCACAAAGATACATATCACGCTATCACTTGGGACATTTCAAGCAATGTCGAGTATGCATCTAAATCAGTCTTTAGTATCGCAGTTATCCTATGAATCTGCAAGTTTAGCCAGAACGTTATCTAAGTCGTATCTGCCTCCCGATAATCTTGGCGTTACCCTTTTTTTATTTTATTTTTTATTTAATTTTCATTTTTTTTTTTTTTTCATATACATCGTACCCTGATGGGTTAGAAGTGTTATTGTTGTCATACCAGATACTAAATCATATTTTTTATTTCTATTTATTTATTGGTATTTTTACTATATTTGATGAGATTTCTTTGAAGAGTTGTACTCTTATTTTCTTCTCATCAGCTATGATGTTTTTTTCTTAACTAATTTTTATTAGCTTTGCTATTTTTATATTTAATGAGAATTATTTACTCTTATTTTCTTCTCGTCATCTCTGGTGTTTTATTTTCTTTACTAATTCTTATTAACTTTGCTATTTTTACCATATTTAAGGAGATTTTATAACTTATTTTCTTCTCTTCAGCTCTGATGTTTTTTATTTCCTTATTTAATTCTTATTCGTTCTGCTATTTCTACCATATTTAATGAGATTTTTTTACTCTTTATTTTCTTCTCTTCATCTGTTGTTTGTTTTTCTTCCAAAGTTTTATTAGCTTTATATTTATCATATTTAATGAGATTTTTTTACTCTTTATTTTCTTCTTTTCATCTTTAGTTTATTTTTCTTCCTAGGCTTTATTAGCTTTGCTATTTTTACCAATATTTAATAAGATTTATTTTAGATTTTTACGCATTTATCTTTTCTTCAGCTCTGGTGTTTTGTGTTTTCCCTAATTTTTATTATCTGTATTCTTATACCATATTTAAAGATATCTTGTCTATGTTTTGTTGTTTCCTCATTTCGTCTGTTTGTTGTTTCTTTGCGCATATAATAGTTGAACGACCTTGAAGATGGCCATGATTGAACACGAAGACTTTCATGTTCAGGACATTGCATGACTGCAATAAAAGTCTGTCGTCTCTTTTTTTTTTTTTTTAAACACCCATAAATTTTCTTTTACCAAAAATCGTTTACTGGAAAGCTTGAAATTTCAGATTTTGATAAGTATTTTATATAATTATATGAAATTTTATGGAAAGCATGAAATTTCAGATTTTGATAAGTGATTTATATAATTATATGAAATCTTGTATTGGAAAGCATGAAATTTCAGATTTTGAACATGGTTGGTTTAAATGATTTGTATGTTTAAATATTGCTTCTTCTAAGCTTTATATTTAATTCTAACGATAAAGGATATACCCTCCCATATTGAATAGATTATGCTGCTAAGCTATATAGTTTTAAGTTAATGTAAAAAGAAAAAAATAAACTGGTAATTTTTACTTTAATAGTGCGCAAATCATAATCATCATCATCCTCATCTCCTCCTACGCCTATTGACCCAAAGGGCCTCAGTTAGATTTCGCCAGTCGTCTCTATCTTGAGCTTTTAAATCAATACTTCTCCATTCATTATCTCCCATTTCACGCTTCATAGTTCTCAGCCATGTACGTCTGCGTCTTCAAACTCCTCTAGTTCCTTGTGGAGCCAAAAAGATTGGGGAATAAGGCGTTTTTCTTATCCTTTCATTAGCCAAAACATAAGTGGTACCCGGTGATGCTCACGATAAAATAATAATGAAAATTCAATCCTTATGTAAAAGCACTTTATAAATGCTTTTTTTTAATCATATTGCAGAATGATCATAATCTCAAGAGTATCTCCTGCTGTGAGTGATAATGTCTAGTTTTTTTTTTTTTTTTTTTTTTTTTTTTTTTTTTTTTTTTTTTTTTTTTTTTTCCTTCAATTCAGTCCAATTTGGCCGAGATCTCTGAGCGAGCATTTGATAATTGTCTGGTTATGAAAGAGGTTGAAGATAGTGGAGATTGCACGTTTAAAGTTTTAAAGGCCGCTCATGAATGGCAGAGGCAAGGGACAGTGACAATGCCCTAGAGACTGACCATATATACATATGATCAGCGCCCAACCCCCCTCTCCATTCAAGCTAGGACCGAGAAGAGCCAGGCAATGGCTGCTGATGAATCAGCAGATAGACCTATAGCCCCCCCCCCAAACTCCCCATCCTTAGCTCACAAGGATGGTTAGGTTGCAGCTACTTAAAAAAAAACAAAGGGACAACCTGATGCATTATGTGGCCCTTAACAATACGTAAAAAACATGCTGGTTTTCTCTCGTAATCTATTCACGTCCATTCATATCTTATATACTTTGAAGCCTATTTTGGGAAATGAAAATTTTCAAAAAATAATTTTACTTGAAAACTCTCCTTTACATAAAGGTAGTTTATATATATTGTGAATGTAGCATAACCTATTACAAAGGATTTTCCAAAAGTATTGATCCTTACAAAATATACGATTTATATGGGTTAATTGTACTAAGTTGCAAAATATTACTGTACCTTTTCAAGCTATTATAGAAATCATGCTTCAATCATTGGGTAAATGTGACGTTTTAGCAAAGCAGTATCACTGAAATACTTTATGTAAGTGTGTGTGTGTATATATATATATATATATATATATATATATATATATATATATATATATATATATATATATATATATATATATGTATGTATGTGTATGTATATATATATATATATATATATATATATATATATATATATATATATATCATACATACATACATACATACATGTATATGTATATGTATATGTATACATACACGTATATGTACTCTTTAGCTATGGTAAGCAGCTCTTCTAGGAGAAGGACACTCTTAAATCCAACCATTGTTCTCCAGTCTTGGGTAGTGCCATAGCCTCTGTACCATGGTCTTCCATTGTCTTGGGTTAGAGTTCTCTTGCTTGAGGGTACACTTGGGCACACTATTCTATCTTTTTTTTCTCTTGTTTTGTTAAAGTTTCTATATTTTATATAGGAGATATTTATTTTAATGTTATTACTCTTCTCAAAGTATTTTATTTTTTGTTATTTCCATTCCTCACTGGGCTATTTTCTCTGTTGGAGATCCTGGGCTTATAGCATCTTGCTTTTCCAACTAGGGTTATAGCTTAGCAAGTAATAATGCTAATAATAATAATATACACACTATATTAACTTGCCAAATATTGTACTATGACTGCTGAATAGTGGATGAACACCTGTGCAGAAAACTTCCTTAAAATTAGCCACTCCATTCACCTGTAATTGCACGCCTCGGCGGTCATTCGTCTATTTCCTTTTTAAATACCTCTTTCACGCCATCTATGGAGAGCTTTTTAAGACTCTCCTTCCCAACGCTACTTCATTCACGTAACTTTGATTCATCTTTTCACTGATGGTATTTTTACCTCTTCTTAGTTCTTCTGGTGTAAGTTTTTCTTTTTTGCCACATATACGACGCACCTACTTCATATCAATAGGTTTTAACCGATTTCTTTCATAAGCTGTAAACTTTCCACTTCACGTAACTAAAGGAAAGTTTTCAAAAAAAAAAAAAAAAAGGAAGGGGAGGCCTCGAATCCTTACATTCACACCTTGGATCCTTTACATTCACACCTTGGATCCTTTACATTCACACCTTGGTTCCTTTACATTCACACCTTGATTCCTTACATTGACACTGGTTTGTATAGCCCTTCAGTCTCTTCAACAATTTTTTTTTTTTTTTTTTTTTTTTTTTTTTTTTTTTTTTTTTTTTTTAGAACTTGATACATTGCCTGCCTCACCTCTCCTCCTCCTCCTCCCTTCAGTATTTTCCTCGTAAATACATTGACAAATGAACCAGTAACTCCTTCACCATATTCCTCCTTTGCTTACGAATTTATTCAATACATTCTCCTTTCGTAAGCTTTCAAACTCCTTCATTCTATCCCACCTTCACTTACTCATTTACTCCAAACATTCTTCTTTTGTAAACTCCTTTAACTCCTTCACCCTATTCCACCTTTACTTATTAATTTATTCAATACATTCTCCTTTTATAAACGTTACAATTCCTTCACTCTATCCCACCTTCACTTATTCATTTACTCCAAACATTCTTCTTTTGTAAACTCCTTCAAACTCCTTCACCCTATTCCTCCTTTACTTATTAATTTATTCAATACATTCTCCTTTTGTAAACTTTAAAATTCCTTCATTCTATCCCACCTTCACTTACTCATTTACTCCAAACATTCTCCTTTTTATAAACACTTTCAAACAATTCACAAGTTTTTTTTTTTTTTTATCGTCACTACTAACAATCAGAATTGCATCTCGTATAAATCCTTACTTTTCCATTTCCAACTAATTGCCCAACAGTCTTGCACAAGGTCTTTTCTTATATATTTCTCTACATGTTTGAATAATACTTAAGGCTATGAAAATATCTGCATAAAAAACTGTTTAACACTCTGTGGCATTCATAATCTTTATACAAAACTATGAATAAAAGATAAAGGCAGTTTATTTTTTCACTATGGCAATGGTATGACACTCGACTCTTATACAAAAAGGCGCAGATTTTTCTAGATTACGCCAATGATTGATTGCTTACGCAACTTTTAATTGTGTTTTTCCGTTCTTATCGTTTCTGATTAAAGGCATTATAAATAGGAAGGTCAATTGAATGTTAATGTACGTATGAGATTGCACGATTTTACACGACATAGCCCTGTCGTCTCGTGTCTTTGCAGAGGGTTAGGGGTTTAGTAATATTATTTCCTTTTTTTTTTTTTTTTTTTTACGTGAAGGTAGAGCGCACCGACAGGACACGAGATGTTATTTAAAACATAAAAAAAATAACTAAATAAATAAACCTGACATTTGGAAAGTACAGAGATGTAAGACATGGCGAAAGTGTTTTCGTATAATCCAGGTGGGATTATCTCCTATTGTCATAATTGAGCGAGCAAGTTTACTGACACGCCTGACATCTTGAAGTAAGGTTTTGCCGCAAAAATAACATACGACAGGCACGTGTGTGTATGTATGTATGTATGTATGTATGTATGTGATTGTGAATGGGGAAATATGAACGCCAACTCAAATATACCCAATATGAATATTGTTGATTTCTCAAATATTGATTCCCACTTTGAAAATCCCATACAAAAAAAAAAGGAATCGGAGATTTTACGAGAGAGAGAGAGAGAGAGAGAGAGAGAGAGAGAGAGAGAGAGAGAGAGAGAGAGAGAGAGAGAGAGACCGGGTCTGTGAGGTCCTACTGTAGAGGGTTTATGCAAAATTCAGTCTTGGATCCATATACTGGTTATGTGACGTGCGCAGATCTCCATGATATCGACGTCCAATTAAAGGTATCGCCTTTTACAAAAACATTTGCGTACTTTTATGTGAAAATGCGCGCGCGCGCACAGTAATATATATAATATATAGATATATGCATATGTATGTGTATATATATAATGTATGTGTATGTGAATATGTATATGTATGTATATATATAATGTATGTATATATATATATATATATATATATATATATATATATATATATATAATGTATGTGTATATGTATATATATATGTATTTATATATAATTTATATGTATATATATATATTTATATAATGTATGTGTATATGTATATATATATATATATATATATATATATATATATATATATATATATATATATATATTGTATGTGTATATGTATATGTATTGTATGTGTATATGTATATGTATTGTATGTGTATATGTATATGTATTGTATGTGTATATGTATATGTATTGTATGTGTATATGTATATGTAATGTATGTGTATATGTATATATAATGTATGTATGTGTATATGTATATATAATGTATGTATGTATTTATGTATATTGTGTGTGTAATGTAATGTAATTAACATTATTCGAAAAGCTTCAAGCTTCATGAAGACACTCTTTGCCACCTCAAGGATAAAAGTAAAATCTAAAAAGTAAAATTTCTGATATCTCCTTAACCAACAGAAGACGTAAATTATCTCTCTCTCTCTCTCTCTCTCTCTCTCTCTCTCTCTCTCTCTCTCTCTCTCTCTCTCTCTCTCGTCAATCATTAAGGATCTCCCAAATATTATAAAGAGCAACGCTTCTGGCTTTAATTATATATAAGTATATTTCTTTCCTGTCGCGGTGAGCTGCTTTGCTAAACGTATGATTACTCGGTCTCTCACCTTCTCTCGGATAGGAGGCAGAGGGAGGAATCATACCCTGGTGAGGGGGGGGGGGGTTGTACCCCGAGAGGTACACTCGAAATCGACAGCCTTCCACAAATTGCCCAAACTACAGTGTTATAGTTAGGAAAGGGGGTTTAAGTAGTATTTAGCAGTCATTTTTTGACGGGTCGAGTACACTAGTATGCAACAAAAGTTACTAGATGAATAGATCAATAGGGTTATCCAGAACCACCCTGGAAAGAAAAGCAATGGATTTGGGCGTAGAGGCTAGAGCCCAGGTAGTGAAAATTGGAACTACTTCATTCCTTCTTTGCATAGACCTACCGGTGGTTTGCTTTTCCTTCTCTGCATAGGCCTACCGGTGGTTCGCTTTTCCTTTTTTTGCATAGGCCTACCGGTGGTTCGCTTTTCCTGTTTTGCATAGGCCTACCGGTGGTATGGTTTTCCTTCTTTGCATAGGCCTACCGGTGGTTCGCTTTTCCTTTTTTGCATAGGCCTACCGGTGGTTTGCTTTTCCCTTTTTTTGCATAGGCCTACGGGTGGTTTGCTTTTCCTTTTTTTGCATAGACCTACCTGTGTTTCGCTTTTCCCTTTTTTGCATAGGCTTACCGGTGGTTTGCTTTTCCTTCTTTGCATAGGCCTACCGGTGGTTTGCTTTTCCTTCTTTGCATAGGCCTACCGGTGGTTTGCTTTTCCTTTTTTGCATAGACCTACCTGTGTTTCGCTTTTCCCTTTTTTGCATAGGCCTACCGGTGGTTTGCTTTTCCTTCTTTGCATAGGCCTACCGGTGGTTTGCTTTTCCTTCTTTGCATAGGCCTACCGGTGGTTTGCTTTTCCTTTTTTGCATAGACCTACCTGTGTTTCGCTTTTCCTTCTTTGCATAGGCCTACTGGTGGTTTGCTTTTCCTTCTTTGCATAGGCCTGCCGGTGGTTCGCTTTTCCTTTTTTTGCATAGGCCTACGGGTGGTTTGCTTTTCCTTTTTTGCATAGACCTACCTGTGTTTCGCTTTTCCCTTTTTTGCATAGGCCTACCGGTGGTTTGCTTTTCCTTCTTTGCATAGGCCTACCGGTGGTTTGCTTTTCCTTTTTTTGCATAGACCTACCTGTGTTTCGCTTTTCCTTCTTTGCATAGGCCTACCGGTGGTTTGCTTTTCCTTCTTTGCATAGGCCTACCGGTGGTTCGCTTTTCCTTTTTTGCATAGGCCTACCGGTGGTTCGCTTTTCCTTTTTTGCATAGACCTACCGGTGGTTCGCTTTTCCTTTTTTTGCATAGGCCTACGGGTGGTTTGCTTTTCCTTCTTTGCATAGACCTACCTATGTTTCGCTTTTCCCTTTTTTGCATAGGCCTACCGGTGGTTCGCTTTTCCTTTTTTGCACAGGCCTACCGGTGGTTCGCTTTTCCTTTTTTGCATAGGCCTACCGGTGGTTCGCTTTTCCTTTTTTGCATAGGCCTACCGGTGGTTCGCTTTTCCTTTTTTTGCATAGGTCTACCAGTGGTTTGCTTTAGGTTCGCCTTATGTCTAGCAGTTATCTTCAGTTTTCCTTCTTTATTGGCCTACAATATCGATAGGAGGTAACTACTCTTAAGTTGTCAATGGACTGTAAAAATATATTTGTATTAGACTACGTTGATATAATTTATTATATTTTTCTTGACTTTTTTTTATTCATTTGTATTAATTATGCAAATTTCCTCTGTTTTTTTCACTTTGCTTTTATGTATAAATAATAATTTTTTAAGTGTATATAATTGTAACTTTTTAGGTATTGTAGATCTCAGTAATTTCAGTCGAAAACATAAAAGTTCTTACTTGGCCATTTTGATATGGGGATAACCCTATCTGAGATAAATAAAATAACAACCTGAACAAATTAACATCTTAATACCTTTGTCAGTCACAAATCACGATTTTAATTTTGTCAGTCACAAATCACGATTTTAAATCTATAAGGAAAATCATAGACTAATTAAATATCTATTAAATCACATATCTTAAAAGCTCATAGATATTCGTTAAAACTTTATCACTAGATCGCAATGAAAATTACAGTTATTTTAAAGGTGCTACTCCTAACCAAAACGTTAAAGAAGACGTCACAACGTCCTTAGAGGATTCCTTACAATCCCCCTAAGCATTACAGTGTTCTATAGTATGTAAGATATCGAAGAATCTTTTAAGATTCGAAGCATCTTTTAAGATTTGATATAACATTCTAGTATATTTTAAAAAGTCATAGAACTCTTTTATGTATACTTGTGACTATAGTAAGATATCGAAGCATCTTTTAAGATTTGATAAAAACATTCTAGTATATTTTAAAATGTCATAGAACTCTTTATGAATCCGTAAGACTCTATAGTAAGATATCGAAGCATTTTTTAAGATTTGATAAAAACATTCTAGTATATTTTAAAATGTCATAGCACTATGAATCCGTAAGACTTTATAATAAGATATCGAAGCATCTTTTAAGATTTGATAAAAACATTCTAGTATATTTTAAAAAAGTCATAGCACTATGAATCCGTAAGACACTATAGCAAGATATCGAAGCATTTTTTAGGATTTGATAAAAGCAGTCTAGTATATCTTTAAAGTCATAAAATCTTTATGAATCCGTAAAACTCTATAGTAAGATATCGAAGCATCTTTTAAGATTTGATAAAAACATTCTAGTATATTTTTAAAAAATCATAGAACTCTATGAATCCGTAAAACATTGCTCACATATTAAAGCATCTTTTTTTTTTTATATCAGCTGAAACAGCGAAGCATCTCAAAAGACTCAAATCTCTAATGTAGAAGTTTTCCTCTTGAAATTAATGTCACGTTTGATTGACAGAATGACGTGCAACTAAACCGCAATCTCTTTCTATCTTGATTCCAGCTCTGTTGCATCCGCTTTGATGATAACTACGATGATTCTGATGAAGATAATGAATGTTATGATACAAATAGCAAAGAAAATCACCCTCCTTTGCTATTGTTCTATGGCCGGTCCCTAGGGTCTTCATGTTTCTCTCCCGTCCGTCACTAATAGTTGGGAGGTCCTCATCCTCCCTCCTCTACCTCCTCCGCCTCTTTCCCCCTTCCCTCCTCCTCCTCCTCTTCCTTCCCCCTCCTTCCCCCTCCTCCCCCCTCCTCCCCCACCCTTCTTCCCCCTCCTCTTCCTCCTCTTCTCCCTTCCTCCTTCTCTTCTCCCTTCCTCCTCCTCTTCTCCCTTCCTCATCCTCTTCCCTCGTCCCCCTTTCCCTCCTCCTCTTCCCCCTTTCCCTCCTCCTCCTCCTCCTCCTCCTTCCCCCCCTCCGTCCCCCCCTCCGTCCCCCTCCTCTTCTCCCTTCCTCCTCCTCATCATCATCCTCATCCTCCTCCTCCCCCCTCCTCTTCTCCCTTCCTCCTCCTCCTCCTCATCATCCTCATCCTCCTCCTCCCCCCTCCTCTTCTCCCTTCCTCCTCCTCCTCATCATCATCATCCTCCTCCTCCTCCACCTTCCCTCCTCCTCATTCCCCCCATCTTCTTCCCTCTTGCCTCCTCCTTATCCTCCTCCTCTTCCCTCCTCCTCCTCATCCACCTTTCCCCCCCTCATCCTCTTCCCTCTTGCTCTCTCCTTATCCTCCTCCCTCTTGCCCTCTCCTTATCCTCCTCCTCCTTTTCCTCCTCCTCATCCTCCTCTCTCTCCTCTTTCCCCCTTCCCTCCTCCTCTTTCCCCTTTCCCTCCTCCTCATCCTCATTCTCTTTCCCCTTCCTCCTCCTCCTTCTCCTCCTCTTCCCCCTTCCCTCCTCCACCACCCCATTTCTCTTCCCCTCGCGAATTCATACATGGAAGCGTCCGGTAAATGAAGTAGATTATGTAAATATTATTGAAAATACTAACAGGATTTCGGGAGATAACTTAGTAAGCGGATTTCCCTATGATTCCATAAGAGATTAGACTACCAAATGGGCAACAGAAGTTTACAGTTTATATTAGCTGTTGCTCATTTTTGTTTTTCTTTTTCTTCTTAAGCTGTCGAGTGGCTGGCTGTCCTTCGCTCGGTTTAGCTGCAAATGACAGCAATGTATTCTGATTTACAAGTGTTTGCGTGCAATGTAGAATATTTTTTTCTTTTGGTTGACTGGCAGAATAACCTCGAAGTATGTGATGTCAGTAACTTGGATGCTGACAGACTCATTTTGAAGTTATTGATGTCATGCTGACAATGTCAATAACTTGGATGCTGATAAACTCCTTTTGAAGTTATTGATGTTTATTGCTTGAATGTTGACAAACTCCTTTGAAAGTGATTGATGTCTATAACTTGAATGATGGTAAGCTAATTTTGAAGTTATTGGTGTTAATAACATAGATGCTGACAATGTCAGTAACTTGGATGATGGCAAACTACTTTTGAAGTTATTGGTGTTAATAACATAGATGCTGACAATGTCAATAACTTGGATGAGGACAAACTACTTTTGAAGTTATTGATGTTAATAACATAGATGCTGACAATGTCAATAACTTGGATGATGGCAAACTACTTTTGAAGTTATTGATATTAATAACATAGATGCTGCCAATGTCAATAACTTGGTTGCTGACAAACTACTTTTGAAGTTATTGATGATAATAACATAGATGCTGACAATGTCAATAACTTGGATGATGACAAACTACCTTCGAAGTTATTGATGTTAATAACATAGATGCTGACAATGTCAATAACTTGGATGATGACAAACTACCTTCGAAGTTATTGGGGTTAATAACATAGATGCTGACAATGTAAATAACTTGGATGATGACAAACTACCTTCGAAGTTATTGGGGTTAATAACATAGATGCTGACAATGTCAATAACTTGGATGAGGACAAACTACTTTTGAAGTTATGTATGTTAATAACATAGATGCTGACAATGTCAATAACTTGGATGATGGCAAACTACTTTTGAAGTTATTGATGTTAATAACATAGATGCTGCCAATGTCAATAACTTGGTTGCTGACAAACTACTTTTGAAGTTATTGATGATAATAACATAGATGCTGACAATGTCAATAACTTGGATGATGACAAACTACCTTCGAAGTTATTGATGTTAATAACATAGATGCTGACAATGTCAATAACTTGGATGATGACAAACTACCTTCGAAGTTATTGATGTTAATAACATAGATGCTGCCAATGTCAATAACTTGGATGATGGCAAACTACTTTTGAAGTTATTGATGTTAATAACATAGATGCTGACAATGTCAATAACTTGGATGATCGCAAACTACTTTTGAAGTTATTGATGTTAATAACATAGATGCTGCCAATGTCAATAACTTGGACGATGACAAACTACTTTTGAAGTAATTTATATCAATAACTTCGATGCTGACAAACTTATTTGAATTAATTGATGTCAATAACTTCGATGCTGACAAACTCCGTTATCGCTGTCAATAATTAGCAAATCGAGAACAAATATAAGTGAAATGCGTAAAAATGGTGTATTTTTGCGCGCTAATGTTCTCCTGGAAATTTCGTAAAGTGTGACATATTTTCTGTGAATTCTAGTTTACATAGAATGACTATTGATAAAAGTATATGAAATATGATCACTGATGAATTTGAAAGCAATATATCACCCTGTCTTTCTTCTATTCATCTTCAGCCCATCTTAGTGTGATATTTCATGCATTCTGGTAAGCAAGCATTGCAAATCCTGTGGTGTTCTGCGAACAAGGACAGCATCATCGGCATACGCTAGGTCTCCTAAATTCATCCTTCTCCACCATAGACTTTTCTACGCATTACAAAATCCATGAGGAGGATTAAACAACATAGGTGACAACATATTCCCCTGGAGTATTCCTCTGTTCACTGGAAATTCACTTGATAAGACTCAATTAACATTAACTTTGCACTTGTTATGCTCATGAACAGACTTGATCAAATTTACATATTTAAGAGGAATTCCACAATAATGCAGGACTCCACAAAATTTACCGGTGCACTATCAAAGGCTTAAATTAAAAAATAGAAATATATAATAGTGCTAAGTGTTAAGTTGCAAAGTGTACATGAAGCAAATGAAGTTCTTGTTTTTAAAAGTGACTGCTAATAAGTGTTGCAGTGACATGCCACTGATAAATGCTTTTTTTTTCTTTCTTTCTTTTTTTTTTAAGCCGAACGTGCGCTGTCAAATAAGAAGAGTTTCGTAAAACTTCATTTTATTCACGACGTGAAGTTAGTTCTGATTAATGCTGCCTTAGTCAAGCCTCGATAGATGTTTCGTTGTAAATCTCTTGTCAGTATTAGCTCCTGTCTCCCAATCTCTCCTTCAATGTTTCTTATTCGTTTCTTCACTCCACCCTCTAATTCTTCGATTGTTTTTTCTCCTATTGAAAATCTTCCCAGGTTTTCCCCGTTCTCCGGACATTACCAGTTACTTTTATTGGCTTCGGTTTTTTAAGAATATAGAAAAAAAAATAGATGTTCAAGTGATTTCCTACACCTTTACACTTGTAGTTCTACGTGACGAAATACTGTCTAGAAGTAAAATGATATATATATATATATATATATATATATATATATATATATATGTGTGTGTGTGTATATATATATATATATATATATATATATATATATATACACACACATATATATATATATATATATATATATATATATATATATATATGTATGTGTATATATATATATATATATATATATATATATATATATATATATATATATATATATATATATATATATATATATATGTATATATATATATATATATATATATATATATATATATATATATATGTATGTATATATATACATATATATGTATGTATATATATATATATATATATATATATATATATATATATATATATATATATATATATATATATAAACTCTCCCCCGTCCTTCTGGTAGGTGGGAGAGGGAGTATTCATATCCTGGAGAGGGAGGTTGCGTATGTGTGCATATCTAAATATTTATCAGTAATTTTTGACAGGTCGCATACACTAGTATAGCGATATTAAGACATTCACTTCAACCAATAAATAAGAAAGTTATCTTTTTGTGTATTGATAAAAGAAATCTTAATTATGTCGTAGAATTTTTATTGAGTTACTATATTTTGATTAGCAGTATATAAAATATATCCGTATTTATGTAGTAATAAAAAAATTAAAAATATTCATGATTGGCAGGATGAATATATTCAAGAGATCTATATTACAGAATAAAACTTACCTTATTTTCTGTGCAATATCAGAAGTATCTCCTAATGTAAGGTTTGATTATGTAACCATTTGTGTTGTAATATTAAAAAGAACTATATTTTTATATCTATATTGCATATTTGAAAATATTCCCATACGTATATTGCATATCGGAAGTATTCGCATAGGTATATTGTATATCCCAAAATATTCCCATACTTATATTGCGTATCTCAAAATATTTCTTTGCGTATATTGCATATCCCAAAATATTCCCATACTTATATTGCGTATCTCAAAATATTTCTTTGCGTATATTGCATATCTCAAAATATTCCCATACGTATATTGCAGAGCAAAATTTTTTTTTTATATTGTAGAGTAGAAAACGTATGCACAGCAACAACTTCCATTGCACATAACCGGGGAATTTCCCCAGTAAACAAAGATTCCCCTTTTGGGAAAATCACGGGGAATCCTTTCAAATATTCCCCGAGGAATCACAACTTGTCTTAAAAAGATGCTTTTTAAACGTTGCTTACTTTCGCGATGATGGACAGCTCGTAGTGTTTGCCTACCGTGTGCGGAAGTTAATTTGAATGATCAAGTAAATAAGAGCGTTGATATTTACTTTGAAGGTTTTTACAAAATTATTCATATTGCCATTTAACGGCAGATACACGCCATTTCTCTCTCTCTCTCTCTCTCTCTCTCTCTCTCTCTCTCTCTCTCTCTCTCTCTCTCTCTCTCTCTCTCTAAGGTGTATGTGTAAAGAAAGTTCTCTCTCTCTCTCTCTCTCTCTCTCTCTCTCTCTCTCTCTCTCTCTCTCTCTCTCTCTCTCTCTCTCTCTTGCTAAGGTGTATGTGTAAAGAAAGTTCTCTCTCTCTCTCTCTCTCTCTCGCTAAGGTGTATGTGTAAAAGAAAGTTCTCTCTCTCTCTCTCTCTCTCTCTCTCTCTCTCTCTCTCTCTCTCTCTCTCTCTCTCTCTCTCTCTCTCTCTAAGGTGTGTGTGTAAAGAAAGTAAATACCTGACAGTTAATACTGTGGTTACCGGATTTGGTGAAATTTAAGTCTTAATTCTGTATCTTAGTTTGTCTTCCTTCCAAAAAGTTGTGATTGATAGAGTACAAGCTTACGATCATGTAAAGGTTGTGGCATTTTGTCCCCTGTAACCTACAACGGAATGCTTTCGTCATTGTATTAATCTATTCTACACGTAGTAGCTTAAGTCGATATTCCCATAACGTTACATACAAACTCGTCCTAATGCCCAGCTTCATTAACATATCTGCGCATTGGTGATAGTTACTCTGAGACACGTGATAATTCTCATAAACCGAAAAGTACTTGAGAAATTTAGTGTTCTATCAATGCAAATTATTGGAAGAAAATATTGACTTTCAATTTAAACCTGGAAGAATGTTGGATTCTCATAATGTGGTGGCCTGGTGGTAGCGTCCTTGCCTGCTGATTGCCAGATTGGGGTTAGTCAAACTCGTTAGTTCCTTTGGTCGGTGCAATCTCGCCATCCTTGTGAGGTAAGGTTGGCGGGTTTGGGGAAGCCTATAGGTCTTATCTGCTGAGTCGTCAGCAGCCATTGCCAGGCCCTCCTTGGTCCTAGCTTGAGTGGAGAGGTGGCTTGGTCACATATCATGTGTATATATGGTCAGTTTCTAGGGCATTGTCTT